>NW_026863962.1:0-294754 GCF_026571515.1 Ruditapes philippinarum
ATGGATTGGTACAAAAAACGTCCCGGTTTTGAATGATAACTGAAAACTATAGCTGGTAAATCAACAATAAGCGGTCACTCGATCACGTTGTCAAACTGTTTGACACTTACGCATTGCCCAATACACTTTCAAAAGGAATACTGATTGTGTAATAATATGTAATTTACAAATAGGGTAAAAAAATTGTATCTTTAACACCCTGCTGTTTCAATTTAAATTACTGATGAAAAAGTCATTGTATGATACCTTGAACAGGACTTTTGGTCATTGAATTATTAGTCCCGCTAACTTTGTATATCTGTTATAAATATCAATACACATTTGAAGTACAAACCCAGTCTATGCGAAAGACTTCTGAGTTTTACTGGACAGTAGGTCCTGTAAACTGAAAATTTTTACTGGACCAAACATGATTTTACTGGACCGAAAAAAACCTGATTGGTATAGCATTTTGAGTCACTTAATAAGTGTCAACAGTAAAAAAATTTGTGTACAAAAGAAAATTATATTATCAACGAAGTGAAGTTATCTTTTTTCACCACAATCAAAATGTAAACATAAATATTGTTATACATGTATTCAATGGATTTTGCTATTTAAACTTTGATTCCATACAGACTATATACTAGCAAAATGAGAGGGTAAATTTCAGCAAAAGTCTGGCATATGTAAACAGAATAATATATTGGTAATTTAGTGAAGTTGACAGATTATTTGTTCAATGATTTTGGTACCTTCACAGTTCATTTTAATTTTTGTCAACATCTTGGACGATCTTACATATCCCTAATTCGCTGCTAAACACCAGTTGAGCACACGTGTAATTTAGCATTACTCTAAGCCTGTGGATTAAAGACGTAATTTTTTCCAATTAATACACTGACACTTTCATCTGTATAAACAAACTATTAGTGGGTGACCTTTCACATCTGGGCCGCTTATGTAATTTACGCGGCCGCTTATTGACTTTTAATTGTACTAGTTGTCGGATATTTTTATCTTACGTTGTTACATAAAAGTTTGCATTATGAGAATGCAAATCAGTTGACAAGCATTGCACGAGCTTATATTGTGTAATGACAACATTTTGATATGTTTTGAATTTAGGTAAATGATCGGCCTTTGCAAAATGTTGAATGTAAGGTTTTTATAAAACCTTAATTTTTTACCGGACCGTCGGGCCGTCAATACATATATTTTTATCGGACCTTCTGATTTTTTACCGGTCAGGGCCGACGGTCCGACTGTCATTCGGAATGACTGCAAACCGCTTTAATTCATCACAAAATTCTGTTTTCTGGGTGACATAACTTATACGCCAAAGCAGTCTTAGATAACATGAATGACACATATCAATTCAAATGAAATCAAACTAACTGAAATTTTCAAAAATAATATATATCCTATACCTAATGAGTTGTGAAAAAATCCTTAGTTAAATGGGCGTCGCCATTTTGAAATCCTTTTGAGCTAAATAAAGATTTCAGAGCACTTTTAATGAGCGACTACATTATTAAGACTATTGCTAGCAGACGCATACTAAGTAACTCTTCCGGTGAAAGAATGATGTACAGAATCAGATAATAAACCTGCATTTCATTGATAAGAATTGGACAAATAACGATTATAAAAATACTTTAACATATCCCTTTTTGATAAATTAGCACATTAAAAATATCGTTAAAACAACAACTGTGATTAGAGATTAACAAAAATGGCTGACAGGATTTTCCAAACGCCGACGCATGCGCAGTGGTCCCCCTTTACGTTCCGATGAGAGGTTGAACACCACCAATTTATTCTTTTTGTTTGTAAAGAGCTTTCCACGCCATAGGTAGCACCTAATTTCATATTAATCATGTCTTTTATACCCTTCAAGTACGCAAAATGTAGTCTATTGTTATTGAGCTTTTGCTCTACGCAGAATGCGCATGCGCATAATGCAACATCGGTTGCTATGGAAAAATTGTATTGCAAAAGGTCTTTATCGTCGGGTCATGTGTTTTGACGCTCATCTATTTTGACGCCATTTTTGTTTTGACCTAAAAAATGACGAAAACGACCTCGTATGACGTCATAATTTGCTGACTGCACTGCAAGCATGTATTTACAACGTATAACTAAAACATGTGGAAAGACAGAGATATTTCACTGAAAATACTTCACCTTTATCATATGTACTGTATTTTTTCATCTTTTTTCTAATGCAAATTCAATTAATGTTTATGCAAGACATAATTTTGCAAATATAGCCTTTGTGAAATCTTGACCTGCCCTTTTCTGTTTCTATCCTCCATTTTAAAATGTCTAATGAGTGTCATGTGACCAAAACTTTGCAAAGTGTCCTTAATATTCACTGTATCATAAGGTGTACAGCTTATATTGTTTGAAAACGTTAACTGGTTTTTACTGAGTAAAGTTCATAATGGATTAATTATTGTATATAAAGTTTAAAAAAAGAAAGAAAAAAATCATTTTCAAATAAACATATACATATCTTTACAACAGCATTCATTTTAGATATATTTTTCAGCCCTTTAAGCCAAATACAGATGCTATTCATCAAGATTAATGGTAAATACATTCAAGGTTAAAGAGACAGGTGCACCTAATAAGACCACTGCCAGGGTGTATGACATTCCTAAATAATGGATAGTTTTATATGAAATATATTATAATTTTAAGTTTTCACGATGTTGTTACATTGCAGGTGTAGTACCGTTTGGTACTGGTTACGGGAGTTGACGGAAGTTAACGGAAGGTTCCGGACCAACCGGAACTAGTGTGTTAGGCTGACAGTTAGGCGCCATATTTGTGTGTAATATATACTAAGAAGAATTAGGCAATTCCTAGCTTGGCTACGATCCAGACGTGGAAGGTAAGTCGATTGTTTGTATTGTCAATCCCTTTATAATCAATCGCGACAGTTCTATATTGGTGGCAGCGGTAATTTTTACGAATTCCGTTCCGAAAGATAGACGCTACCAAAGGTCCATATTTTTACCGATTGTGTACGAATTTGCCCTCAAATTCTGCACTCATAGAACGGAGTCTACCTGAATTCTTGGTTTTGTTCATAGTGGGCCACTCTGCTTGAACGATTTAAACCAGAATTTCTACGTAAATAATTGTAGTTAAGCGGGAATTTGCCATCAAATTCCGCTTAGGTTAGACATTGCCTGGAAGGACCAAATTCTTTGGAATTTGTTTATTTTTCGGATTTCCTTTTCGTTCTGCTGCCACTGGTACAGTAACTGTTATATTTTGATAAACTCCATTTAGCCCTTTTGCCATATAAAGGGGGAGAAGATAGATATTGAGATTTATTTAGTTAAAACACATTTTAACTTGAATATTTCTCGGTATCTTTCGTTGTTATGGAGAACATCAATATAAAGGGAAAGTTCGAGATATTTTCTCAGGAAGCAGAGGTTGTGCAACCACCCTTGGTTGCCATTAACTTTGCGTCTGAGGAAAGGCTACAGGCAATACCTAATGTGGGTGCAAGCCTAGCCAAGGCGCTCATTGCAGTGAGGGAGAGCTCTGGTATTATAACCAGGGAGATTTTAGAGGCTGTCTGTCGTCGCAAGTTCTCCCCTGAGATACTTGCTATGATAGACTTTAGACAGAATATGTCTCTGCCAGCTGAGAATACTGACAAGCTAGGCCAATCTAGCTTGGAGGTAGACACAGACGAGGATGAGGAGGAAGATATTCAGCCAAGTGCTCATGATTGGTTGGAAATGGTGAAGGTGGTGAAAGCGGCAACCAATGTTCTGGCCGCTCACAAGCAGCAACAACGGTCATCTGTTTGCACCCTTGCAACAGATGACAAGGTTTTTCCACATAAAAATCTGAAGTTGATGACTCCTGCAGATTTTACTGCCAAAAAGTCAAAATCCACACACCCCCCTACCTTACCACTTCCAGACTATACCACCCCTAAACGTACCATACGTTTTGACCAGGTAGTGGATAGTGATTGCAGTGATGACTCTATGTTTGCCAGGGCACCATCTGCCCATAGGCGTTCTAGGGTTAGTAACTGGATATCTGCCTTTCCCGAACACTTATCATATGATGGTAAGAGTACTTGGGAACCGTTCTTTTTAAAGTTCACTCGCTATGTCCAACAAGGCGAGTGGACTGATGAAGAACAAGTTAGCTGCCTTGTCTGCTGTTTAGATGGTAAAGCGCTCGAGTATTATGCGCTTGTCTGTGAACAAGAAGGTCAGCTTACATACAAGAGGCTGGTTAGCAAGTTGGCTGCCCGATTTGGCCAACATGAGTTGCCAGCTGCTGCACAGGTAAGTTTTCAGAATGCAGCACAAGAGACAACCGAGTCCCTAGATGAGTGGGCTGACCGAGTGCTCACTCTAGGTTATAGAGCTTTTAAAAAGCTGCCAGAGGAGTTTGTCACTGTCCAAACAGTGAACAGATTCTGTCAGGGTATGGTTGACAAAGAGGCCGGTCACCATGTTTGCATGCAGCAACCAGAGTCTGTGCATGCAGCCATACAAATGGTACGCCAGTACCAGCAGGTGTATGCAGCCATGTATGGTGACCGGAAGAAACCGGAAAAGGTTTTTGCTGTTGCCTCCCAGCCATCACGGGAGCAGCAGGCAGAGCCTATGTCAACCAATGATTTAAGCAAAGCCTTAAATGACCTGGAGCAAAGACTGACAAAAACCTTTTTGTCAGAATTGTCCCAACCCCGCAGATCAACCGGATGCTACAATTGTGGCGAAATAGGGCATTTCAAAAGAAATTGCCCTAAGCTTAACGACAACCATAAGTCGTTAAACAGGGACGGTGAAAAAGTAGGTCGTTTCCCGTCCCTGTCTGCAGACAAGACCTGCAAAATTAAAAAATCCCGGTTGGCTGCCAATTTCAGCCAAGTAAGCACGGGGGGAGTCGAATCAGACCCTATTGTTGTCTGTCAGGTCAATTCCTCTTCCCAGTTTACCATGGGGGTCCAAGTAGGGGATGTCCAAGTAACAGCAGTGGTAGATACTGCTGCCCAGGTGACCATCATTTCTGATAAGGTCTACAATTACCTGAAGCACAAGCCCCCCAAGATAAGGGATGTCAAGCTGCAAACTGCTGGCAGGGAATTGTCTATGGCAGCCTTTGTAGCCGGTCCGGTTAAGTTGAAGGTTGGTCACCAGTGGTACCAGGTCAACATGTTTGTTGCCCCCATTGAGCAACAAATGCTGTTGGGCTTTGATTTGCTTCGTGACCCTGGTAAATCTGTGCTAGACATGAGCAAGGCAGAGCTTTACTTTGATGGTATGCGCATCTCCCTAGATGTTCATTCATCCGATAGTCCTGTGGTATCCAAAGTCACGGTGTCTAAGAGACAGGTTATACCTCCACACTCTGTGGCGAGAGTCCAATGCAGGTTACACTCTCCCCTGCACAACTATATCGTGGAACCAGTGAACCAGAAGAAATTTCTGGCTCCTCGAGTGTTACATGAAGGCACTAACACCCCTGTGTTGTGTCTTGTTAATCCATCAGATAGCTACCGCCTTGTCAGGAGGGGAACAGAGATAGGGAGGGCATTTGCCATCAGTGAAGTTGTCAGGAATGAGTGTGATGTTGAAACATCTTTGCCCAGCAAAGTGTTTGAAACATCAGGTGCGGTTGGTCCAATACCACCACACCTGTAGGAGGTCTATGACACCTCTTCTGGCAGCCTTGATGAAGGTCAACGGATTCAGTTAGCGCAATTGCTGATTGAGTTCCAAGATGTCTTCATCAAGGGTGAACTTGACCTTGATGACTTCACTGATAAGGAACGTGATATAGATACCAAGGAGGCAAAGCTTGTGAAGCAAGGTATGAGGCGAAAGCCAACATGCTTTGCAGGGGAAGAAGAGGCCCAGCCTCAGGGAATGCTGAAGGCTGGGGGTGTACAAGATGCCACATCCAAATGGGCATCTGCTCCAGTTTTGATTAGAAAACATGACGGCTCTGTGCGTTATTGCATAGACTATAGGAAGTTGAATAAGGTTACAGTCAAAGACGTGTATCCTTTGCCTTTAGTCGATGATTGCATGGACACATTTGCTGGCAGTGTTTGGTTTTCAAAATTGGATACCAACTCCGCATTCTTCCAGTTGAACATCAGAGAAGGCTTTGGTTTGTGTGGTGCCCCAGCCACATTTGCTAGAGCAATGGACTTAGTCCTGAGAGGTTTGACATGGAAGACAGTCCTGGCATTTCTCGATGATATCATCGTGCTTGGACGCAATTTTGAGGACCATCTCTCAAACTTGCGGGAGGCCCTTTCGAGATTTCGGAGGCATAAGCTAAAGCTTAAGCCAAAGGAATGTATCTTCTTCCAACAAGAAGTAGAGTTTTTAGGCCGTAAAGTTGGCAAAGACAGCATTGCTATGACAGAACATGACATAGCAGTGGTGAAGGATTGGCCTGTTCCAAACAGTGCCAAGCAGGTAGAGAGGTTTATGGGGTTGGTAAACTATCATAGAGTGTTTGTAAAGGACTTCTCTAGGGTAGCAGCCCCATTGTACGCCGTCACAGACAAAGCCAACTTTGTCTGGGGCGAAGAACAAGCAGAGTCATTCAGGACTTTGAAGTGCTTGTTGACGCAACCTCCGGTGTTAGCGTTGCCAAATCAACATGGCGAATTTATCTTGGATACGGTCGCTTCCAATGATTCGATTGGAGCAGAGCTCTTGCAGGTGCAAGAGGGCCAAGAGAAGGTTGTTGCATTTGGTAGCTGTGCTCTTACCAAGGAGCAACAGGGTTATTGCATGACCAGGAAAGAGCTGCTAGCAGTAGTTCGGTTCACCAAACAGTTCCGACACTACTTGCTAGGAAGACTATTTGTGGTCAGGACTGACCATTCAAGTCTGAGGTGGTAAATGAATTTCAGGGAGCCACAAGGGCAACTGGGGAGATGGCTGGAAGAGCTGTCCCAGTTTAACATGGTGTTGAGACATCGTGTGAGTCGCGAGCATTCCAATGCTGACGCAATGTCAAAAATACCACTGCAAAGTGGGACATGCCGAGGTGGAATTGCTGGTGCGCGGCTGGATCAGTTGCCTTGTGGTGGATGTGAAGATTGTAAAAAGGCCCATACCAATTGGGTCAAGTTCTTCACAGATGTAGATGAGGTGGTACCGTTGGTAACCAAACCAGTGGAGTCTTCGGATTCCGGTTAAGGTGGCCAGCAGGGTACCAGGGTTTCTGTCATCTACGGGATTGATTTTCATGAAAACCAATCAGATGCAGATGGCCAGCCGGTCCTTGCCAATAAGGTCGGTGAGCATGGTCAACAGTCCCTCTCTGAAGGCCAAATCTTCAGTGAAGGGGAAGAAAAGGTAAGTATAGGTTGCGTTAGAGACCAAACATCTGATATCAGGGCCATTCCTGATAATGTAGATGTTCCGTTGCTGGCACAGATTTATGAGGATATTCCCTGTGGCCAGCAAGGATCTCGGTGCCCAGTGCCGGGATGTTTTGAGGATCTTACCCAGAGACATGCTATGGAGGCCCACCTCCCTGGCATATTCCAAATGTGTTTGACAGGTGAAAGCATTACGAACAGAAGGATTGGTGCTTTGAAGCTGGTGATCAGGTGGTTATTGGGGTCTAATAGCACTTTGTTTGACCTGGTAACTTACCTGGAGTGTGCTGGTGTTCCGATTTCCCAGGAAACTTGCACCAGTAATCACAGGAAAGCAGCGAAGGAGTTCTGTGAGGTTCTTAGGGTACCCTTGCCCAAAGATCTCACCCCAAAGGTAAAAGGTAATGCTGTGACAGTTTTGTTGCAGTGGCGCTGTCTACTGTCATTGATATCCATGCTGGAAAGACACCAGGAAGACAATCTGAAAGCCATGTTCAGCTTGTCAGCTGAGGAGTCCCAACTCCTTAGCTTTCCTAAAGTGTCTGACAGCCATTGAGTGTCTGGGTTTGAGGCTTCGCTGAAATCGGTACGGTTCAGTCAAGTAGGCCATGTTGTCCAACCTCTGGCATCATGGTCAAGTACCAGTACCGGTATGAACCGGGAAGCTCTAGTCTGCCCTTGGACTAGAGAGGCGTCAGTGCTTGGTTAACTTCCTGGAGCCACAGACCCCTCCTAAAGAATAGGACGGGGAGGAGTGTAGTACAGGGATAAAAACTAACCATTTAAGCTTGGTGGCCACCTGGGCCACTGACTGTAAAATTTTGGTGGCCCAGTAAATATATTAGTGGACCAACAATTTATGAACGGAAACGGGGCTAGCACTGGCAAAAAATATTTAGCCAATTTTTTAGCAGCGAAAATTGCGTGCCTGTATTTTATTTTCAAATAAGGCAAAATGGTTTCGGCATGAGGTACATTGTATTTAGAAAAAACATAAACTATATTGTCCATTTTTATTTTGGTACCTACATTTTTTATCACACTAACACATCAAACTTATATAATTTACAGTCAATAATCATAAAAGCTTCCAGGCATCCAGCTATAACATTTGCCTGGTTAAAACTTAAGTCAGTGGCATGACAGTAACAGCAGAAACACATTCCAATGTGCTGCTTCAGCTGGCTTGGTTAATGACAAAGATTTGGCTTGAAGACTATCTGTATCTGAAATAATACAGAAGAAACAAGTTTGAAAGTAAGAAGAGTGAAGAAAATAATATTAAAAAATTCTAAACTAAAGATAATTCAGGAATAAAATCACAAACATGTACTACTGTCATTATAAGTGTACAGGAATCAGTATAAGTTACCTGAAGGCATTTTGTATGCTTCTTAACTGAATCTTTCTTTAATATTTCACAGTCATAAGCCATTTATAAATTAATACTTCTGCAAGAGCTTTAGGGGTTACAAACTTAAATTTGATTTTAATCCAAATCAAGGTCAATCTTTTTTCCCAGGAATACACCCATAAACACTTTCAATATGATCTACGTAAATAACCGAGGTATATCGAGTGAAAAATACGAGTTGCTTCCCTTATCTTCGAGTAAAATCGATACCACTTATATGCTAAAACAATGCAAAATAAGCCGTTTTTAAACCGCTAGTTTGTAGTGATTAAATGTCCGATTTTAAAATGAATTACACCAATGGAAAGCTTTGGATCTTAGCTTCATCACAGTATAAACTTCAACACATCTTTTGACTGCAAAGTATTTAAATTATCTGTTAAACCTACCATATGTCAGACCATTTTACATACGATTTATACAGTGAGATACGCAACCCCTTATCTTTACTCGAAATACTACTGCTAAGAATAGCCTGTCGTCTGCTAGTTCTGAAAGTGTTTATAGGTGTATTCGCTGTAAAGCCAAATGTCAAATAAATTCCTTGTAAAGGCAAAATTAGGTCAGAATTAAATGGCAATCAACCCCTCCCCCCTCCCTCAAAAAATATAAAAAATGAAAAGAAAAATAAAACACAAACATAAAAACAACCATTACTCTTAACTAATAATTTCTTTGATCTGTTTATCAACAACGATAAGATTTACTGAATTCAAACTTACCGTCAACAGGTCAAGTTGTCAACTGCAGAACATAATTTGTCGCTTTTTCATACCCAAGTAATCTTGGGATGCCGCTACTTATTGTTTCATATTAAATATTAAGACCCAATTTTTCAATGCATATTCAACAATCTGCCAGGTATGTTCACGACAATTAGTGTGATGTAAACAAACGGTGAGGGCAAGTGTATTAGACTGTGCAGGGCTTTTTTTTCAATTTTGGGGAAACAGCCTGGCCTTTCAGTTGGGGAAAAAATGCGCGATAAAATGACATTTTGGGGAAAATCTATTACATTAAAAAATGAGTTAATAACTTTAAAATTAACAATAAACACATGCCTTAAAAGTCAGGTGAGTCATAAACAATGAAACAAGTTCAGATCTTTGGCCTTGAATTCCTTAAACATACAAAACCACTTTTTTTTAGTTGGAATCACTTGAGTCAATATCATTTGTGATGTTGCCAAGCTTCAACATTGTTGTAACCACCTCACACACCTCCCCTATTTATTTCAGAATGGTTGCTTTGATTTTTCTATGTAAAAACTGCATTAAGTGCTAAATTAATTAGATGATGATTCCCAAAGGACATTTTGACACATGATGCACAAAAATCAATTGACTGTTTTATGTTTTGTAATTTATTTACTTAAACTAATACATTACTCTCCAAATTCAAGCCGAAAATCAAACAGGAAGTAGGTCGCGAAAATATGTGATAATAGAATATTTTGCCGATTTTTGGTATTAATATAACTTCATGTTCCTCCAGACTATGATTGAAATCTGTAAGAATAAATAATATAACATATTTTTACAAATGTCTGCATATTTTGAGGAGAATTTTCACAAAGACAGAATTTTTAGGGATATGATCAGCGTAATGGAGAGGGTTGCCGATCGTCGGCATTGCCATTGGACTTTTTACTTTTTAATCGGTAATATCAAACACTGTAGGGCTATAAAAATTTGAACTTTTTGAACAAAAATGTGATTTTTTAAACAAGCAAGCCATAATAGTTGATTTTATTCAGACCAAGGGGAATTTTTTAGCTCAAGGGGAATTTTTTTTCAGCTGGGGAAGTAGCCGTTAAACGGCTACAGTTACAAATATAGCAAAAAAAAACCCTGCTGTGTTACTGTTCATATCGATATTTAATTCGGAAGGTAAGTTAAAAATATAAACCAGTCAATGACCCACAAGAAGTAGACTGTGTCGCTGTGTTTTGAGATAAGAAGCGGTAAAGCGGAAATTAAAAATGGAAAACCAAATGTGTACTTTTCCATTCTTAAAATAGCAAATGCTAAATTTAGACTGGAGATTCCAAAAGTCATACTTTTTGTAAGTTTGAGCCAATCGTGATTTTCTTGAGCCAATTAAATAATTCTGGAGCCAATTTGCTCATTTGCTCGTGAGTTGATTTAATGGTGGATATTATTATTAATTTAATCTACGGCCGATTTTTTTAGTCGCCGACTGGACGACTATTTTGAAATTTTTGGTGGTCCAATTACAAATTAAGTCGCCGTGGGCGACTGGGCGACCGCTAATTTTCAGCCCTGTAGTACCGTATGGTACTGGTTACGGGAGTTGACGGAAGTTAACGGAAGGTTCCGGACCAACCGGAACTAGTGTGTTAGGCTGACAGTTAGGCGCCATATTTGTGTGTAATATATACTAAGAAGAATAAGGCAATTCCTAGCTTGGCTACGATCCAGACGTGGAAGGTAAGTCGATTGTTTGTATTGTCAATCCCTTTATAATCAATCGCGACAGTTCTATACAGGTTTGCTCATTTAAAAACTTCTTTTGCTGTTCATACTTCATTACAGTGAAATATCCTTTTAAAATAAACACCCAATGAAAAGGCGTCATTTCATATGACTGTAAACAACAATGGATGCCTCCACAGTCTGTTTAATTAAGTACAAAACTTAACTGATTTTGAATCTTAACAAACATAAAAATGGTTTGCAGTGATTAACAACATGCCATAGTTACTTTATATTGTATATTATTTAATGATCAGGTTCAATATAAAGAAATGCACTAGTTAAACAGCTTAAGGGCGTCAAAACTAATGACTCTAGGATAGATCTACTGATAAATGGATGAAAATTGAAATTATAATAACAACTTTCTTTTGTTGTTTTACTGAAAAAAAGTTTTAAATACATTTTGAAAAAGAAATTATTTAATTAAACATATATGTGGGAGTTGTCATATATACATACATACAATCCAAACCACGCACCGACTGTATGTGTTACTGATCAATACCCCACCCATTCATTAAGCACTACTAACCTTGTAGTCAGGGTTGGTTTTGTCCGGACTTTTACCAATTGTTGGAGCCTCGTCGACATAATATGTTCGTAAAGGTATACAAACTGTTTTGATATATTCATTAAATATATTTTTTCTACATGACACTTTTGCATTTCGGAGACATTTGCAAATATTAATCATTTTTAGAATTATGATTTACAACCGGAAGTTAAATAATAGCGCTCGTAAGAATAAGCTGGTCATGAACTTTTTTTCAAAAAATCTTTTTTTCTAAAATGCCAAATGTATACAGTATGCAAAATTAATAACTCTATATTTTGATAATCAAAAATACCTTGTGAACCTAACTTTACTGATGTAGCTAACTATTTACCGAAATATTTTGTTAGATTATTAGAATTAAGGGGATACTAATCGACGGTCTCCGGTCTTCGACGGTCCTCGAAGACCGTCATTTGTAGGAGCCCGTCGATTAGAATGTTATAACACAAATCGACGGTCTCCATATTATATACGTAATTAAATTTAAAAGACAGAATGACAAATAGGCAATAACAATTTTATTGTCAGTGATTAATGTCAATAGTTTAGAATGATTAACGGGTATTTTTAATGCAAAAAATACAGTAATAATGGGAAAAAATGAAATGTTTTGATGATTATTAATGTATTTGTCACAGGGTCAAATATTTCTTGTGGAAAAGAAACAAACTCTGGGCGTAGGTTCGATGTTTTTAATGAATCCAAGTAAAAATGGTCTAAAAATATAATAGATTAATAATTATACATCTTACAAGTACAATACATATAAAAACAAAATACATTGAAATAACAATATATACACAATCGACGCGGCTTAAGAAAATACAAAAATACATAAATAAGATTACAATCAATATCTTAATCTTAATACTATTTCTTACCACAGCGTCTGTTATAACGAAGAATTAAAGATCTTTACTTATATATAAAGTAGGTCAATATAAGTTGAAATATAAAGTCAGAAGTAGATCTAATGTTAAATAAATTTAACTAGTTATACTAAACGTCTGACTCGTAAGAGATGACTGTAAAGAGTGAGCGGGACAGGAAAAGCAAACAGTGCGCAGAAGTAAAAAGATATTTAAATGAACCAATGGATATCTCTCTCACATAGAATCATACATAACAAACACAACAATTGGATAAGTTACAAGATAGAACGAGTGACTAGTGTTCACGTTATTGCACGGGTGAGATCGACAATGTACACCACTGACGGAAACTGTCGATTTTCACCGATTCAATACCGGAAGTTAAAATTACACGATAAAAACCAAACGAAACCGAATAAAAACGCGCGTGCACGATGTTTCCACTTTAACAAAACTATGGAAATCCACGGCTGCCATTACCATATAATTTCCATCTGTGACATATTAATAGAATTTAGATATTGTGTTAGTTCAGTTGTAATTGAACAATGATCAATTAATTGTCTTAATGAAATAAATACATTTTTTAAAAGAAATAAAATGTGAGATAATGTATCTAAAAAAATTACATTAAAAGTTAGAAAAGTAACAAAAATATATTTAAAGAAATTTATTAGAATTGAAAAAATCGTCAACTTCTGTCTGTAATTTACTATCTAAGGGAGAATGCTCGTTCATATCCATGTACCAAACTCCGATGCCGTGGTTCCCCTTAGTTGCGCTACAAGTTGGCAATATTGACCCAGACATTTGAATGTTCAATGACCTTCCGTCGGAGAAGAAAATTTTAAAGATATTACCAAAACACTTGCCAAACTACCAAAGTATATGGTTAATCCTATTAAGAAATGTTTCAAACATCGGAAATTCAACGGTCAATTCATCAATTTTGTTTATTTTGATCTAAAAATAACTTAATTATCAGGTTGAATGATTTGACCTTTACAAAACATCTTTTCATTGGTCTAAATTTATTTATGCATCATATATATTGGCATAACAAATTTTTATTGGTCGTTTATATCATCGGCGGTAAAATATTTTCTTTCTTTTCTCCTTGACAATATTTGTCATTCTGTATAAGTTGACAGTAGTATAGGGGTCGGTTTACCCCCAAGACTGCGCATGCGCGGCGGCCATTTTGTTTTCTATAATTAGTAACTCATTTGCATAGAAGAAATGACCTTACTACACATGCGCGGCGGCCGTGTTGAATAACAGATGCGCGACGCCATATTGGATTCTATTTTAAGAATGACATCATCGTTCTATTTTAAGAATGTGATCATCCGTCTATTTTTATAAATTTATTTTTAATCTCCCGGAAGTATACGGAGCTGACTCGTATACACGATCTTAGGGCTTGAATCGCGGACATTGAGGGTCAGGTCCTCGGCCCTAGACGGAGAGATAATTACCATTATGACAGATAAAAGAAATGTTTGTAAATAGATACGTACTTAACATTTTAATTTATAAAAAATAGTTTTTTAATAGGTTCAAAATAATATTGATACAAATATAACTCGTTTACTTACCTACATTTAGTAAGGAAATGACTGTCATAGCGTAACGTTCTTGTAGACTGCGCATGATCTATTTTTAGTCGCGGTATTTCACATCCACCAGGAGCTATTTCATCAGCCCCACGCGGGTGTCAATGAAAGAAAAAGGTATTAAGTACAGTCGCCGCTCAGTCTAGATTCACAATACCTAGCGGAACTATTTTGAACAAAAACCCTTTATCCTTCGTTACTAAATATAGCTTTTCATTAATCACAAAAGAATCTATTATCCTTTCAAACGCAGCGACCGTCAAGTACAGTCGCCACTTAGTCTAGATTTACAATACCTAGCGGAACTATGTTGAACAAAAACCCTTTATCCTTCGTTACTAAATATAGCTTTTCATTAATCACAAAAGATTAATAGAATTGACGGACCTTTTCTGTTACGGTTGATAAACCGGAGGGAATGAATAAATTGAAATATGGACCAATGAAGATGGTTTATTTTTACAACGCATCAATGATAGACCTGACAGAATGCTTCAAAATAAACCCTAGGTTCTCGATTTGATTTTTAGCCGTTCTCGAGTTATGGCCAATTAGCGATTTTTAAACCAATTTTTCAAAGTTAATAAAACCCTTAGATTTATATGTTGTTTGAAAGATCTCTGCGAGTAGATACAGAAAATGTATTATTATATGGATCTATCTTTTACTATTTCTGAGATAAGAGAGTTTGGATATGGCAGACAAAATCACTCATGCGGAAAAACGCGCATAACTTTTTCGTTTATGAACGAAACATAGTCGTGTTTGGTATCAAATTGAAGGTCTTGACGAGTACATTCAGACGCTGTTGATAATAAAGTTCATTCTGGAAGTCAAAATCACTCATGCGTAAAATATATATATATTGGTTACTAGAGCAACAGAATACGATATGATTTTTAATTGTTGACTACCAATTGAAAGAACAGTTCACTACCTTTAATTTACACCCCCATTGTCGATTCGATTTTCAGCCGTTGCGCAAGAGCGATTTTAAACCCTAAATTGCGAAAGTCAATAAAAACGTTAGAACTTTTTACCAATCGATTCGTCTCGTCGCGCTGATTAAGAAAATATATAGGTTTATGGGTTTATCTTTTACCGTTTTCGAGTAATTCGAGTTTAAAGTCACCGGAAGTGACGTCACGGAAATTTCAAAATCGATTTTTTCCGTTATTTCTTGACCGAATATATACGTGTTTGGTATCGTTGGAAAGCATTTTACCACACCTGTTACCTGACGCTATTTAAAAAGCCATTGGACCGGAACTGAAATCACTGAAGCGTAAAAACGTGTTTTCTGTACCACGTCCGGACCGATCTTAGGCGTGTTTGGTATCAAACGAAACGTCTTAAGCCGCTCTTTATGAATACGGACTAAAATCGAAATTAAAATCACTCATGCGTAAAAATCATTAAAATAACTAAAATAAGCTTACCCCCAGTCTTTACTCCTTGCCTATCAAACTATTTATGACAAGTTACTATAGCCTATCGTTAAACGGTCCAGTTACGACAGGTTTAAACCGGTATTGCTATTTATGATTAGCCAATGAAATTGAAGAACGGTGACGTTTAAAAATAGACAGCCTCGTTTTGAACCCACTCTTTTTCATTAACCAATCAAAATGGAGAACGATGACGTTTAAAAATAGACAGCCTCGTTTTGAACCCACTCTTTTTCATTAACCAATCAAAGTGGAGAACGATGACGTTCTTACCAAAAATAGATATGACTCGCGCAACGGAGAGTATATAAGAGAGCGCTTTAGCCCCCTCCGTCATTCTGACTTCAGAACTCTAACCGACAACATGGAAAACATAGCAGCTACTTTCGAAATGATGGTGAATTCTTTCACCGACGCTGAAGAATTAATGAATTTTGCTGCGACATGGGGGATACAGGATTCCCCCGGGGTGCGGTTTCGACTATTTCAGTTAAGGAACCCACAATATGGAGATGACTTTGTGAATGAACAAATGGAAAGATTACTTGACAGTTTAAACGACACAATGCAGAACCGAGAAGACACGGAAAATTTTGATTTGGCGCTAGAGTACGTAAGAGAGCAAGAGGAAATCGAGGGTGCAGTAAGAGCACTATTATTTGACGAAGAAATGGATAAGATGGCGACTGCTTGTGTGGAAGACGGGGAGTGGAGCCCTCAATCACCAGGGCTACAAGTAGGGAGTGGGGATGAGCCTCAAGCGGGACCCTCTCATAGGCCCGACGCCCCACGGGAGCTTCAGTATACGATAAGTAAAAAATCAGAAAGGACCTACGCTAAAAATGCAGCCATGGACCGGACTTATCAGGTGAAAATTGATGAACAGTATAATGGACAGAGACTGCAAGATGTGAGACAAGGACTTCACCAAATGTTTGAAGACGTGCTCGAAGAAGCCCGGGGCAATTTGGCGGGGAACGATTTGGGTCGTGTCGTTATTCATCATCAAGGGTTACACGATCCCATCATAGTTCCTCTTCAGCCCTGGGACCAGTTGACAGCCAATAAAGTGATGGAAATCATCGAAAAGGTACTGAACAGCAACCAAAACTTATCCATCGATGAAAGCTTTTATATATCCATAGGCACGATTGAGTTACCAAAAGGAAGCGGTGGTCCACGACGAAGAATCACTAAACTCAAAGGAAAAAATAATTCGTTAAAGTTAAAAACCTCTATAGTCACAATTGATAACGAAGATCAACTGTGTATGGCGAGGGCGATCGGGGTGAGTTGGGCGAAACTCAATAGATGTACACCAGAAGAATGGAAAGAGATCGCAAAAACCAGACAAAAGAAAAGTAACCTACAACTTATATTAGAAAATCAACAAGTTCCAAACAGTTATTATCAGAAGCTCACCGAAAAGAAAAGAGACGAACAGAGACAGTTAGCGATAGCACTTAGTCAATTAGCCGGAGTATCTATGGACAGACCAGCGAGTTTGAATGACGTAGAGGCGTTTGAAGAAGTGTTGGGAGTACGCGTGATGGTGGTCAGTGCTAGACTAGGTAACAAGTTTATCACGAGTCCTAGTACCGATAAGCGTCCATGTATTTACCTGTACCTTGTGGACGACGACCACTTTCATGCCATCACCAGCATTACAGGATTCTTCAGCGCGATGTATTTCTGCGACCAATGTCTCTATCACTACAACAATAGAGAAAGACATCAGTGCGAAACATCTTGTATAGTATGTAAGACGGACGACTGCCCGGAAACAGACAGTACAGTTAAATGTGATAACTGCAATATGACATGTAGATCAGAAAAGTGCTATAATCAACACAAGACAGTACCGGTACACAAAAAAGGAAAATGTAAAGGAAAACCCAATGGACTATCCCAATGTCAAAAATACTGGAAATGCCCAACATGCTACAAAGTCATAAGGACCGACAAAAGGAAGAAAGAAGACCATGAGTGCGGAGAATATTTGTGTAACTCGTGCGAACAATATGTAATGGAAGGACATTTATGTTATCTCAGATCAATACCAGCCAAGGAACATTATAATTCTAAATTTATATTTTTTGATTTTGAATGTTGTCAGGATGAAGTGTCAGAGTGTGAAAACGGATATGTAGCGAGTAGAAAACGAAATTGTAAAGACTGTCAATCACATGAGGTATGTAAATCTTGCTCTAAATGTCAACACTGTAAATCATCTTGGTGCGGAAAAGCCACTCATCGTCCCAATTTCGTAGTAGCACATACTGTATGTCCAAAATGTATCGATAAAACCTTGACCCCCGAATCTATATGTAAAAAATGCGGTACGCGGTGCGACGAATGTGACAACTCTGAGCTACATGATAATGAAGACCCAGGACCGTGTCCTGGGAAATGTGGATTCAGAGAAGTCACTTTCGAAGGAGCCGACACTGCAGAAAAATTTGGTGAATGGTTATTTTCCCCCCAGCACGAATATTTTAAAGTATTTGCTCATAATATGAAAGGTTACGACGGCTATTTTCTGTTAGAGTACTTAATAGACCAATCCATGAGACCGGACAAGATTATTTACAGTGGCTCTAAAATTATGTATATGACAATAGAGTCAGATTTACATATCAAAGTGATTGACAGTCTCAACTTTTTACCTATGAAATTGTCCGCCCTCCCTAAAGCGTTTGGATTGACTGAATTAAAGAAAGGTTGGTTTCCTCATTACTTCAATACTAGCGAGAATCAGAATTATGTAGGCCCGTACCCAGATGCTCAGTGTTATGGACATGATTTTATGAGTGAGAAAGAGAGAGCTGAATTGTTAGTGTGGTTGAGTGAGAGAAAGGACGACGTGTTTGATTTTAGAAAAGAAATGTTGGATTATTGTAGAAGTGATGTAGATATTTTAAGACAAGCGTGTTTGAAATTTAGAGAGTTGTTAATGAGTGCTACGGGTGAAAGAATAGAGGTGGTGAATGAAAAAGGAAAGAAAGAAAAAACGTGGGTCGGAGCCGTGGATCCATTCGATTCCGTGACCATAGCTTCCGTCTGCATGAATGTCTTTAGAACCAAATTTTTAGAAGAAGAATGGAAAGTAAAATTAGAGGGCAGGGATGATTGGATACCTTCAAAATTAATAGACGGAAAGCTTTATGTGTTGCGCGAAAACGAATGGATCCTCAAAACCAAACTCACGGGTGAGAAAGTAAGTGAGACAGAATTTGTAAGGACACCCATAGCGAAAATTCCTCCTAATGGTTATAATGATCAATATAGCGAAGCGTCCATACAATGGTTAGAATGGGTGGCGTATACAAAAAACGTCAAAATTCAGCACGCTTTAAATAAGGGAGAGAAATCTTTACTGGGAACACGTTACAAATTAGACGGTTACTGCGAGGAAACAAACACGGCCTATGAGTACCATGGTTGTATCTTTCATGGATGCCCTGATTGTTTCGCAGATAACCGAGAAGAAACGCGTCACCCACTCACCAACCAATCATTAGATGAATTGTACGCGTTAACGATGAAAAAGAAAGCTTACATCCAACAGTTAGGCATGAAATACGTTTGCATTTGGGACCACGAATTCAAAAAACAAAAGATTCAAAATACTGAACTGAAACAATTCGTAGAAAGCTTAGATATAATTGATAGGTTAGACCCGAGGGAAAGTTTCTTCGGGGGTCGCACCAATGCCAGTCAACTCTATTACAAAGGGGAAGAACAGGAAGAAATCAAGTATGTGGATTTCACGAGCTTGTATCCATGGGTGAATAAGTATTGTCAATATCCCGTAGGACATCCTACCATCATAACCAAAGATGTTAAAGACATCGAGGGCTATTTCGGTATAGCCAAGGTCAAAATTTTACCCCCTAGAGGATTATACCATCCCGTGCTACCGTATCGCTCAAATAACAAGTTGAAATTCCCCCTATGTAGGACCTGCGCCGATACTGAGAATCAAAACCCATGCGCCTGTTCAGAACAAGAAAGAGAGTTGACTGGTACGTGGTGCACTCCGGAGATTCAAACGGCCGTTAAATTAGGATATCAAATTAAAAAGATTTACGAAGTATACCACTGGGAGGAATCCACACAATATGACCCAAAAACCGGATCAGGGGGACTGTTTGCCAATTACATAAACACATTTTTAAAGTTTAAGCAAGAGGCAAGCGGTTCTCCCGACTGGATACACAATGAGCAAGATATGACAAATTATGTGTCTCAATACTTACAGAAAGAGGGAGTTTCGTTGGATCGGGCAAACATCTCGAAGAACCCGGTTTGAGAGCTCTGGCTAAATTATGTCTCAATAGTTTTTGGGGCAAGTTTGGTCAGAGACTCAATATGCGCCAGACAGAGTTCTTTCACGAACTACAGGTCAACCTCTTCTTCCAATTGTTTGCCGATCCGACGAAAGAACCTCTGAATTTTCACATACTTACCAATGACATGATACAAATAGAATGGCAATATAAACGAGACTGCCAACCCGAAGATAATAAAACGAACATATACTTAGCTACGTTTACTACATGCTGGGCAAGACTCAAACTCTACAGTGTGCTCGAAAAGCTCGATAGACGAGTGCTGTATTACGATACGGACAGCGTCATCTATGTGAGTCGCCCTGGACAGTATGATCCGCCATTAGGAGATTACTTGGGTGAACTCACGGATGAGCTGAGTGGAGGGGAGCATATTGTAGAATTTGTGTCGGGTGGTCCTAAAAATTATGCCTATAGAACCAATAAAAACAACGAAACTTGTAAAGTCAGGGGTTTCACATTAAATTATACAAATAGCCAACTCATCAACTTTGAAAGTGTGAAAGATATAGTAACAGACCCACAAAAGAATTCAAATATCGTGATAACAAACCCTAGTAAAATTTGTAGAGATAAAAGAAAAAGAAAATTGTACAGTAGGGAAGAAAAGAAAAGTTATCAAATGGTGTATACCAAGCGTAGAAAACTGGACAATTATGATACAGTACCTTATGGATATTAGAATAAATAATTGTTATTGTAAATAATTGTTCTTATTGTTTCGTTTTTTGTTACATGCGTTAAAAAGGTGTAACTGTTTTTTTTCAATTTTTGTCACTACTGATTCAAAAAGTGTTACACATATTTCAAAAAGTGTCACTACTGATTCAAAAAGTGTTACGCATATTTCAGTTTTTGAACGTTTACATGTAATTTTCCATAGGGTATGTTTCAAAAAGTGTCACTGCTGTTTCAAAAAGTGTCACTGCTAGGGCTTGAATTGCGGACATTGTAGGTCAGGTCCTCGGCCCTAGACAGAGAGATAACTACCATCATTACAGATAAAAGAAATGTTTGTAAATAGATACGTAGTTAACATTTTAAGTTATAAATTATGAAAAATAAGGTTTTTTTAATATGTTCAAAATAATATTTATACATTTGTTAAATATAACTTGTTTACTCTTCAACATTTAGTAAGGAAATGACTGTCATAGCATAACGTCCTTGTAGACTGCGCATGTGCCGATCTATTTTTAGTCGCGGTATTTTACAATCACCAGGAGCTATTTTATCACGCAGGTGTCAATGAAAGAAAAAGGCATTAAGTACAGTCGCCGCTCAGTCTAGATTTACACTACCTAGCGGAACTATGTTGAACAAAAACCCTTTATACTTCGATACTAAATAAAGCTTTTTATTAATCACAAAAGAATTTATTATCCTTTCAAACGCAGCGACCGTCAAGTAAAAACTCATCAACCAGAAATTGCTACGCATGCATTAACATATTTTAACACTTTATATATTATACCCCCTTAATTAGGTTCCTTTCAAGTGCATTCTACGGTCAGCTGATTGCATATTTTAAAAACGGTTGCCCTTAGCAACTGGTCAAATTTTTTAATTTTTATGAACACTTCAGATTCCTATTTTTTTATACGAAAATTGATTTTGAATGAAATTTATAATACACTTATGTATATGTTTGAGCAATTTTATTGAAAGAAATTAAGCTATAAACCGGTTTTTTATCGTTTGGGCAACCGTTTACGTTCAAAATGTTTGAGATAAAGTCGTTATAAGATAGAATGAGCCAAAAGCTTTCGTTTTGACCCGGGGTTCTCGATTGGATTTTCAGCCGTTTTCGAGTTATGACGCAAGAGCGATTTTAAACCCTAAATTGCAAAAGTCAATAAAAACGTTAGAACTTTTTACCAATCGATCCGTCTCGTCGCGCTGATTAAGAAAATATATAGTTTTATGGGTATATCTTTTACCGTTTTTTAAGTACGTAAAACTATCTATTTACAAACATTTCTTTTATCTGTAATGATGGTAATTATCTCTCCGTCTAGGGCCGAGGACCTGACCTACAATGTCCGCAATTCAAGCCCTAGTTCGGGTATACAAGTCAGCTCCGTATACTTCCAGGAGATTAAAAATAGTTTTCTAAAAATAGACGGATGATAACATTCTAAAAATAGAACGATGATGTCATTCTATATATAGAATCATAAAACAAGCAATACTGTATATTCTTACATACTTTTATTCAATAATTTACATTTTTAAAACACATGTGACAAAAACAGAATCATTAGTAACAAAAATTAAAAAAAGTAGTTATACTTTTTGAAACAGTAATGACACTTTTTGACAAAGCAGTGACACTTTTAAACACAGCAGTGACACTTTTTGAAACAGCAGTGACACTTTTTGAAACATATCCTATGGAAAATTACATCTAAACGTTCAAAAACTGAAATATGCGTAACACTTTTTGAATCAGTAGTGACACTTTTTGAAATATGTGTAACACTTTTTGAATCAGTAGTGACAAAAATTGAAAAAAAACAGTTACACTTTTTAACGCATGTAACAAAAAACGAAACAATAAGAACAATTATTTACAATAACAATTATTTATTCTAATATCCATAAGGTACTGTATCATAATTGTCCAGTTTTCTACGCTTGGTATACACCATTTGATAACTTTTCTTTTCTTCCCTATTGTACAATTTTCTTTTTCTTTTATCTCTACAAATTTTACTAGGGTTTGTAATTACGATATTTGAATTCTTTTGTGGTTCTGTTATTATATCTTTCACACTTTCAAAGTTGATGTGTTGGCTATTTGTTTAATGTGAAACCCCTAACTTTACAAGTTTCGTTGTTTTTGTTGGTTTTATAGGCATAATTTTTAGGACCACCCGACACAAATTCTACAATGTGCTCCCCTCCACTCACCTCATCCGTGAGTTTACCCAAGTAATCTCCTAATGGCGGATCATACTGTCCAGGGCGACTCACATAGATGACGCTGTCCGTATCGTAATACAGAACTCGTTTGTCGAGCTTTTCGAGCACACTGTAGAGTTTGAGTCTTGCCCAGCATGTCGTAAACGTATATGTTCGTTTTATTATCTTCGGGTTGGCAGTCTTGTTTATATTGCCATTCTATTTGTATCATGTCATTGGTAAGTATGTGAAAATTCAGAGGTTCTTTCGTCTGATCGGCAAACAACTGAAAAAACAAGGTTGGCCTGTAGTTCGTGAAAGAACTCTGTCTGGCGCATATTGAGTCTCTGACCAAACTTGCCCCAAAAACTGTTAAGACATAATTTAGCCAAAGCTCCCAACCCCGGGTTCTTCGAAATGTTTGCCCGATCCAACGAAACTCCCTCTTTCTGTAAGTATTGAGACACATAATTTGTCATGTCTTGCTCATTGTGTATCCAGTCGGGAGAACCGCTTGCCTCTTGCTTAAACTTTAAAAATGTGTTTATGTAATTGGCAAACAGCCCCCTCATCTGGTCTTTGGGCCATATTGTGTGGTTTCCTCCCAGTGGTATACTTCGTATATCGTTTCAATTTGATAACATAATTTAACGGCCGTTTGAATCTCCGGAGTGCACCACTTACCAGTCAACTCTCTTTCTTGTTCAGAACATGCGCATGGGTTTTGATTTTCAGTATCGGCGCAGGTCCTACATAGGGGAAATTGTAACTTGTTATTTGAGCGATACGGTAGGACGGGATGGTATAATCCTCTAGGGGGGTAGTATTTTGACCTTAGCTATACCGAAATAGCCCTTGATGTCTTTAACATCTTTAGTTATGATGGTAGGATGTCCTACGGGATATTGACAATACTTATTCACCCATGGATACAAGCTCGTAAAATCTACGTACTTGATTTCTTCCTGTTCTTCCGCTTTGTAATAGAGTTGACTGGCATTGGTGCGACCCCCAAAGAAACTTTTCCTCGGGTCTAACCTATCAATTATATCTAAGCTTTCTACGAATTGTTTCAGTTCAGTATTTTGAATCTTTTGTTTTTTGAATTCGTGGTCCCAAATGCAAACGTATTTCATGCCTAATCGTTAACGCGTACAATTCATCTAATGATTGATTAGTGAGTGGGTGGCGCGTTTCTTCTCTGTTATCTGTGAAACAATCAGGGCATCCATGAAAGATACAACCATGGTACTCATAGGTCGTGTTTGTTTCTTCGCAGTAACCTAAGTCTAATTTGTAACGTGTTCCCGATAAAGATTTCTCTCCCTTATTTAAAGCGTGCTGAATTTGACGTTTTTTGTACATGCCACCCATTCTAACCATTGTATGGACGCTTTGCTATATTGATCATTATAACCACTAGTAGGAATTTTCGCTATGGGTGTCCTTACAAATTCTGTCTCAGTTACTTTCTCACCCCCGTAAGTTGGGTTTCGAGGATCCATTCGTTTCCGCGCAATACATAAAGCTTTCCGTCTATTAATTTTGAAGGTATCCAATCATCATTGCCCTCTAATTTTACTTTCCATTCTTCTTCTAAAAATTTGGTTCTAAAGACATTCATGCAGACGGAAGCTATGGTCACGGAATCGAATGGATCCACGGCTCCGACCCACGTTTTTTCTTTCTTTCCTTTTTCATTCATCACCTCTATTCTTTCACCCGTAGCACTCATTAACAACTCTCTAAATTTCAAACACGCTTGTCTTAAAATATCTACATCACTTCTACAATAATCTAACATTTCTTTTCTAAAATCAAACACGTCGTCCTTTCTCTCACTCAACCACACTAACAATTCAGCTCTCTCTTTCTCACTCATAAAATCATGACCATAACACTGAGCATCTGGGAACGGGCCTACATAAGTCTGATTTTCGCTACTATTGAAGTAATGGGGAAACCAACCTTTCTTTAATTCAGTCAATCCAAACGCTTTAGGGAGGGCTGACAATTTCAAAGGTAAAAAAATTCAAACTGTCAATCACTTTGATATGTAAATCTGACTCTATTGTCATATACATAAGTTTGGAGCCACTAAATGCATGGACGCTCGTTCTTACTTGGGCTTGTTATGAACTTGTTTCCCAGTCTGGCACTGACCACCATCACGCGCACTCCCAACACTTCTTCAAACGCCTCTACATCGTTTAAACTGGCGGGACGATCTAAGGGCACTCCGGCTAGTTGACTGATGGCCACCGCTAATTGTCTCTGTTCGTCTCTCTGTTTATTCCTCAAATTTTTATAATAACTCTCTGACACTTGCTGATGTTCTAGTATAAGTTGTACATTGGATTTCTTTTGGCGTTTTTTAGCAATTTCTTTCCATTCGTCTTGGCTACATCTGTTTAACTTGGCCCAGCTCACCCCGATCGCCCTGGCCATACACATTTGGTCATCATTTTCGATGGTCACTATAGAGGTTTTCAACTTTAATGAATTATTCTTGCCTTTTAGTTTGGTGATTCTTCGTCGTGGACCACCGCTTCCTTTAGGTAATTCGATAGAGCCTATAGAAATATAGAAGCTTTCATCGATGGACAAGTTTTGGTTGCTATTCAGTACCTTTTCGATGATTTCCATCACTTTATTGGCGGTCAACTGGTCCCAGGGCTGGAGGGGCACAATGATGGGGTCGTGTAATCCTTGATGATGAATAACGACACGACCCAAATCGTTCCCCGCCAAATTGCCCCGGGCTTCTTCGAGCACGTCTTCAAACATTTGGTGAAGTCCTTGTCTCACATCTTGCAGTCTCTGTCCATTATACTGTTCATCAATTTTCACTCGATATGTACGATCCACCGCTGCTTTTGTTGCGTATGTCCTTTCTGATTTTTTACTTATCGTATACTGAAGCTCCCGTGGGGCGTCGGGCCTATGAGAGGGTCCCGCTTGAGGCTCATCCCCACTCCCTACTTGTAGCCCTGGTGACTGAGGGCTCCACTCCCCGTCTTCCACACAAGCAGTCGCCATCTTATCCATTTCTTCGTCAAATAATAGTGCTCTTACTGCACCCTAAATTTCCTCTTGCTCTCTAACATACTCTAGCGCCAAATCTAAATCTTCCATGTTCACGTCTTCTCGGTTCTGCATTGTGTCGTCTAAACTGTTAAGTAATCTTCCCATTTGTTCATTCACGAAGTCATCTGCATATTGTGGGTTCCTTAACTGAAATAATCGGAACCGCACCCCGGGAGAATCCTGTATCCCCCACGTCGCCGCAAAATTCATCAGTTCATCGGCGTCTGTGAAAGAATTCACCATTATTTCGAAAGTAGCTGCTATGTTTTCCATGTTGTCGGTTAGAGTTCTGAAGTCAGAATGACAAATGGGGCTAAAGCGCTCTCTTATAAACTCTCCGTTGCGCGAGTCATATCTATTTTTGGTAAGAACGTCATCGTTCTCCATTTTGATTGGTTAACAAAAAAGAGTGGGTTCAAAAAGAGGCTGTCTATTTTTAAACGTCATGCTTCTCCACTTTTCATTGGTTAATGAAAAAGAGTGGTTTCAAAACGAGGCTGTCTATTTTTAGACGTCATCGTTCTTCAATTTGATTGGTCAATCTAAAAAAAGCAATACATTTTAAACCTGTCGTAACTGGACCGTTTAACGATAGGCTATAGTGACTTGTCATAAATACTTTGATAGGCAAGGAGTATGGACTAGGGGTAAGCTTATTCTAGTTATTTTAATAATGTTTACGCATGAGTGATTTCACTTCCGGTTTAACAGAACGAGCTTGTAGCATTTGTCAAGACCTTTCGTTTGATATGCAACATGCCTATGTTATGCCCATAAAAGTTATACGTATTTATACGCATGAGTGATCTCCTATCTCAGAAACGGTAAGAGATAGATCCATATAATAATACATTTTCTGTATCTACTCGCAGAGATCTTTCCATTGGTACATAAATCTAAGGGTTTTATGGACTTTAAAAAATGGTTTAAAAACCGCTAAAGGGGGATAACTCGAGAACGGCTGAAAATCGAATCGAGAACCTGGGGTTTATTTCGAAGCATTCTGGAAGGTCTATCCTTTGATGCGGAAAAATCAAAATGTATATCGTAAAATGTTGCACAAAAGACGAAAAAACGTATTTTTCTGTTAAAATTTATGCATGTTTTGCTGAGAAAAAAAAATCTTATAACTTTCCAGCCATGTACAAAAATGTAATTTTTAACTTTTGTACTGGCTTGTTAACTTTTACTGTTGCTTGATGAACGCGATTTGATTACGTTGTCCAACACGCACCAGGTAAACCATTTACGCCTCAATGCCATTTAATGACTTTTTCTAACATTGATGAATGGCCGTATAACGCTTGAACGCAATTCAATTTTTCGGGGACAGCAAACGAAAATAATTGACCGTCAATTCTATTAATCTTTTTTGATTAATGAAAAGCTATATTTAGTAACGAATGATAAAGGGTTTTTGTTCAAAATAGTTCCGCTAGGTATTGTGAATCTAGACTAAGTGGCGACTGTACTTAATGCCTTTTTCTTTCATTGACACCTGCGTGGGGCTGATGAAATAGCTCCTGGTGATTGTGAAATACCGCGACTAAAAATAGATCGGCACATGCGCAGTCTACAAGGACGTTACGATATTACAGTCATTTCCTTACTAGATGTTGGAGAGTAGACAAGTAATATTTTACAAATGTATAAATATTATTTTGAACATATTAAAAAAACTATTTGTGTTTTAATTTATAAATTAAAATGTTAAGCACGTTTCTATTTACAAACATTTCTTTTATCTGTAATGATGGTAATTATCTCTCCGTCTAGGGCCGAGGACCTGACCTACAATGTCCGCGATTCAAGCCCTAAGATAGTGTATACGAGTCAGCTCCGTATACTTCCGGGTGATTAAAAATAGATTTCTAAAAATAGACGGATGATCACATTCTAAAAATAAAACGATGATGTCATTCTAAAAATAGAATCCAAAATAGCGTCGCGCATGCGCAGTCGTGACGCCAAACCGTCCCCTATACTACTGGTAATGACATTCTTACATGTTTCAAGTCTTATCTTTGATAGACAGCAAATGGTGGATGTGGCTGGTACTCATTCTACTACTACTCCGAGTACCTATGGTGTCCCCCTGAGGTTCATTTTAGGTCCTTTTTTATGTGTAATATATGTCAATGACATGTCTGCAACCCTAAGCAATAAGCTTTTATTATATGCTGATGACTCGATCAGGTATCCTTGTATCTGGTAAAATAAATCTGAAGAAATTCTCTCTTATGGCATGAGTCTTATAAGATTGGTTAATTGACTATAAATTGTCTTTGCATCTTGGCAAGACAGAGTCTATTCTTTTGGGTTCAACTTTCAACTTAAACAGGGTCCTAGCCTCCAGGTCACATGTAATGGTACTGCTATAAAGTACACATCTTAAGTATTTAGGTGCAAAACTTGATCAATCTTTTTTGGCATCGCATTTGATGCTTTCTTGTTATTATTTGTGCTTGTTATACTATTTCCTCATAAATTTCCCTTTGTGACCAACATTCATGTGACACGCCAACGTGGAGCATGTCAGCTCCTAGCCACTGAACGTCGTGTTTTGATCGGCAATAGCTAACATGGTGTTTTGCCACACCAGCGTGCCTGTTCAAAGTACCCACCACCTATTTCACTATGAACTACTTTGATCACAATAACAACACATCTATAGCTACTATAACTGAATATATACTATCATAAAAACTATATCATAAAAGTAACAACAGTTGATTAGTATGTACAAATCAGTCTCATTTAACTATGACTGAGATGGGCGCGCATGTTTTCTGTTTTAAGAGTATGGGCTGATGGACATAATATGTCATCGTAATTTATACTCGCTCTTATATGTTAAGTATTTTAGTTCGATTTGATGTAATAAGTCGGTTGATGAGATGTGCGCGCGTGTTCTTGTTTGATTACAAGTATGGGCTGTACTGCAGCGATGGACACAATATGTCATATAGTAATTCATACTCGTTCTTATTGTATTATTGTTCCGCGCCCACACCGCGCCCACAGGCGCGGAGCTATTTGTGTTTACTTTTTTTTTTGTCCATTGGCCCGGTTTTTAACAATTAATCCCTTCGATTTACAGCTAAAAATAAATTCGGATTTACGAACTCGTTTCGATTTCTATTATGTAATGTCATATATTGGTTTCCCCTTCGGTGATTCGCAGCATATGAGAACCGGAAAGCAGTATTGCTGTACATGAATTCGAAAGCTATAAATAACTAGAAGACCTTAACATTGTGAATGTCCGAAAATCTATTTATTGTTTTGTGAACAGCGAATTCGAAAAAAGTGACAGTAAATATTTATAATAGCTACAATACTGTGAAATTTGAAAAGAAGTACTGCTTTTAGGATGGTAAATCTGGCCAACATTTTACTTATTTCGTTGTGTCATTGGCACAGCTCAGTTATTATTAGATATGATCAGCCAGTGAAGGTCGCGTAGAAAGCTTTCCGAGTGAACTATTTTTAGCCTTTCATCGTCTCCAAATAAATCAGATTTTAGCACTGAATATATAAAACACGGTGCATATCCATATCGGTACCCTCTTTGCGAAATCTGCTGAAACGGTACCCTCTCTGAACATGCACAGGTCATTCTCTGCTAAAAACAAACCAGCGACGGATACCAATCCAGTAAAATTTCATTGTAATAAGGAAAGGAGGTAGTCACGTAGAAAAGATGTATACCACGGAACACTAGGATGTTTTATTTATGTGCTGATTTGTCATGTCCCCGATTTTCATGTACTGCAACTTAACAATAAGCTACAAAAAATCGACATGTCTTGCTTCGCCCATCACCTCGACATATTTTTCGGGCTGAAATGAACCTGTGGCTTGATTATATATGCATCATACATATTTAATATGTTCATATACATATCATCTTCGGACAAATGGCAGTATATTGTCAAAAATAAATGTAAAATTCATAAAAACACCCTACTTTCGGTTTTGCAGCGGCACGGGCTACCTCTCTTCATTTGAATTTTTATATCACAGGTACCCTCTCATTTTTTAACACATGGGTACCCTCAAATCACGACATATGCTTTTATTTGCGTTAATCGTTAAGTATGTAATAGGCCTATTTACATAAAAGTAAAAAGTATTACATACACACTTGGTATATTTATGTATTTTTGCACTTTTGTTTGTATTGCACAACAGGCTGTATACATGAACCACTTGTGCACCATTTTAAACATTGTTAAGGCGCAGTATTCAGGTCGCACAAGGAGTCGTTCAGACTGGTTTCCGCAAGTGGGTCGCGCGCCAGTCCACTTTTGCACATAACGCAAACAAAAGGGTATATAAGCTGAGTTTTTTGTTGGGGTTGGAGTTGAGTTGTTGTAGTTTAAGTGTTTATTTTGCTTTTAGACTCTTGCTAGTATATAATTATGATGCATAATTTTATTTTAATTGATTTTATTATCATGCTTTCACCTGGACTTAATCTATACAAGCATAGAGTTCTAAATGAAAGACATTTTTAGCGAAAACGTGTTTTTTAAACAGTTATTTGGGTAATTTTCATTGAAAAGCCTCCCGTTACAAGTTCAAACTGCTATGAAACTATGAAAAATGCTTCAATACTGATGAAACTTGGCACAAATGTTAACTGGACCATAGCCTCTGTAACAGCATGCTCGATCTTAAATTTCCTGTTACCATGGCAACGGGGGACGTCTCAAAATTGCCTAAAATCACTATTTTGCATTGTTTTTCGCCCATCTAAACTGATTTCAAAGTGCTGCAACTTCTCAATTGATTGAGATAGAGTAATTTGCTATATCTCTTGCTTGGATGCCCTTTGATGCTTTGCATCAATATTTTTCTTATTTGCCGCGAAACATGCAAAGGACATTTTGAAAAGTAAAGTCAATGAAAGTTTGTGTTTTGGCTTATTAACATATGGATTTTTATATTTCTTACCATGATTAGTTGTTCATATTTGTAGAAAATGAGTAGGATTATAGGTACAAAAAATGTACATGCTTTGATATTTTTATCATCTTATGTTACTGACTACAGTAGTGACACAAACAGAACACTGTTGCACTACAGTCATGTCACATTACATTTACAAGTCTTGTAAGTCTTGTTTGTATTCAATGGAATTACTTTCCTTACCAGGTAGGCATCAGTAAAAGCATATTTTTTTTAAATTTAATATCTGGCCCCTCTCTTATGGACAGTACATGTATACAATAAGTATAATGATGCAAAAAATGATTTACAAAACATTCCGAAAAATGTACAAGAGTACAGTAAAAACTCGCTAATGAGACCAATGACGGGACTTTACAAATCTGGTCTTAATAGCGGGTTGGTCTCATTAATGAGTTTGGCCAAACAGAAAACTAGGCAATATTTAAGAGATATCATGTACTGTACACATGTTTAATTCTGGGCTAACCTATCTCAAATGAGAAGATATAAAGCATACACTATTATTTTTTATTTTCATTTATTTTCTTTTACTTTTTAACATTATAAAATTTTTAAACTTCTTTAGAGGTACAAAACGTATTATGAATGTCTTTAAACACAAACATATTTTTACATTATTGTTAAGAGAATGACACGACTTACTCTATTAAATCACCATTTTACTACAAAGCACACCGAACAATTAACCTTTAATTATTTTCACAGTTTTCACCGCCGATAACAACTTAGATAGTTGATAATGATAGCAGCAACACCTCTAAAAAAACTTATTGAAAGTTTTCTATTCAATACTTTGTTGTTTTAATCCCCCAGTTATGACATTAAAGGTGTGAAATTAAGAAATTATCGGCAATATTATTGATCATTTCCGGGTTTGATAAGTAACCTTGACCTCTGCCGTAAACTGGATGTCGTAATATGTCGTAAAACTAGGACAACTGTTGTTTACATCACGTGTCAAAAAGATTTCAGCAATATACACGCATGTCAATATCAAGGTGAGAAAGTGCCCGCGGTCGTATTTATGGGTTTCCAAACGTACAGAATTTACGAAATGGGACTGAATTTACTGGTCGCATTACGGAATAACGGGGTGGTCTCAAAATCGGGGTTAGCGGCCATTAAAATAAAGAATAAAAAATTCGGGTCTTTAAAAAATCGTTCGTATTAGCGGGTTGGTCTCGAAAACGGGGTGGTCGTAAAGCGGGTTTTTACTGTACTTAATCTGAATATATTTTATTATTTTATTATAGTCTAATCTATATATACATATACAATTAAAACAATATACATACAGTAAATTGTATAGCCATTCTTTTAAGAATTATAACAGAATATAACATGACCTGTGCGTAGGAATGATTTGCTAAGGTATCTGTAATGAGCGCATTTTTTGCGCGGAGCTTCTCAATTGCTGCATTGCAGCAACAATTGTACTTGTATGTTAAGTATTCTTGTTTGATTTGATGTAAGTAGTCGGTGCGCCAAGCGCCACATCCCTTGTAGGGTGTCTACCGACCAAGTATGTAATATAATTATTTTCAATGTATTGTTAGTAGTATTGTAGTTCTCAGTCGGCGAATCACTAGTGGTTGGGTGACTACTTTCTTTACATTAGAAATTTAAAAATAGTTTATTATCAGTTAATTATTTTTATCATGAATGTTGTTAAATACTACCAGGCCAAGTTCCTTTGGACCTCTCGACAAGAAGATTCTAGGCGTGAATTTTACTATTATATTTTGGAAATTTTAAAGTTTTACATATTAGATTAAATTTGTTATTGTATATATAATTAACATCATATCTTCATATCGGACCACTGTCTGTCTTAACAAATAAAATTTTTGTGACATACCAGTATGGAGCAATTCAACCTCTACCCCCAGAACACCAATTAATATGTTCTGAGCAGCATTAGCTAAACCACTGTTGTGCCAACTTAGCGTGCCTTTCCAAAGATATATCTATACTTGTGGGGCAGTTGCATACTAAATCTTGCCGTGATTTATAGTTCCACACTCATAGACAATTCCTCGCTATTTCAATCCCATTTTAAAAAGTGGCGATCTTTAATGTGATACTTTATGTAATTATATCCATAGTAAATTAAATTTTAATTTTAAATTGTATATCTTTTATTAATTTGAATATCGCAGTGCGAACTTGACCAGCTATTTCAAACGGCGGATCCAAGAGTATTTTTTTAGTAAGCATGATTCCAATTCTTTGCGTTGCACGGAATGACACGCGCAATTGAAAAACACGTGTTCAAGCGTTTCTGGTTCATTACATGCGGGACAATTTTTATCGTCGGAAAATAAGAGACCTTTAAGTTTTGAATGGTTAAGTTTTAAGCGCGTAAATATTTCATATAATTTTCGAATATGGTGATATGATAATAGTTGGTTTTTTTTGGCGGTATGTTGTTTATTTCTATATTATTTATTTCCATAATCTATTACTTTTCTCTATCACTTTTCTATCTATTATACTGTAAGCTTCTTTTAGTCTTAATTATTAGTGCCATGTCTGATGGGGTGCCATCAATGCTTGCACTTTTTGCGCATTTATCGGCTTGTTCATTCCCGACAAGTCCGATATGACTGGGTACCCACACTAGCGTTAACATAAGGTTTTCTATTAGTAACGCAGAACTATTTCTTAGAATATTATTGCACATAGTTGGTAGATTTTTAGAGAAGCCGGCTTTGATTGATTTTAGAACACTTAAACTATCTGTAAATATGGATGTTTTATCAATTTTTTCTTCTTATTATTATTTCTATTGCTTGATTAATAGCTGTCATTTCATAGAAGCGTATTTGTTATTTAGTTTCTTGAATTATTACTCCATTTTTGTAATATTCTATAATTCCTGCACCTGCTAAACCAGCATCCAGGTCTTTACTTCCGTCAGTATAAATATGATAATGGTCACTACAATTTTTACTTATATGTAAGTTAGCAGTGTCTAGACATTCTGTATTTATATTGCTTTTACTGATTGTTAAATCAATGTTAACTGGCGGTATTTCAATTACTGTTTCATAGCACAGTTAAATCATCAATTTCATATTCGCTAATCAATTGTGTTATTCTTTGCGCACATGGCATTTTACATTGTTTTTTATTATTCTTTTTTATATGAAATACGAATTTTCTCCTATTTTATCATTGATTGGCAGCTTATCCCCTTTGACTGATAGTGCGAGCCCAATATTTTAGTGCACTTTCTCTTTGTAAATCAAGTTTAAGTGTGTTAGTCTCCACGTGTAGTTTTTCAGTGTTTGTAGAAGGAAATGCACCTGTTACTATTTTCAATGCTTTGTTTTGCAGTAACCTATTTTTTTCCGCATCAGATGCAGAGTTATAGATAATGCTACCATAGTTTATTTTACTCAATGTTTGATAAATTATATGTATGTGTCCCACTCTTTGCCGCGTATAGCTTTCGTTACATTTAGAACCTTTTGGCACCTTACAATTAATTGATCAATATGGGCTTTTCACGTTAAGTGTTTGTCTATTGTCATGCAGCTCTAGGAATTTAACAGTTTTTATTTGTTTGGGTCGTCAGAAAGCAATGGCAGCACTATACAAAAAACAAATTGGTTTATAATCTCAAAACCTTCACCTTTATGACATTCTGAGACCCAAACAAATTCAGCGCCTTCTGTGCTTGATAATTTAATAGCCACTGACCTCCAGATGGTAAAATGAAAAAAATGAAATAAAATTTCAAGTAAACAGTAATTACTGATCTAGTTGTATAAATCCATCATTACTGACACCTTGATTCAACAAAGAATGTTGACAAAAGCGTTAATATGTCGGGTTTTCTTTTCCATAATCTACTACGTTACTAACGCAGTAGCCAATATCACGGTGTCAATGATATACGCATCATTTTTCCGCGTACCGTCGATAATTTATCATCCTGCGCGCAGCACCGTATCATTTTAGACAAAACAAACACTTAAACACAACATGCATGATGGAAATCGGCCTGAAAGTCACTTTTGAAGTAAGTGTATTCATAAAAGTGTGTCTACGGAATATTATGATCATTGAAGCTTATGTCTTCACCTAGTTTTTATCAAATAATTGTACGATTTCTTTGTTTTAATGAAAACAGCTAGAGCTGGCTTGGGGAAAATGATCATTTGGAAAACTTTTAAAATGAGAAAATTATGTTGTCAATTAAAATATTTATTTGATATAACTGTAAGCATTAAAGATATTCATACACAGAATATTGCACACAAATTTAAGCTGTTTAATTTCTTTAAAAAGTCATAAAAGTATGACAACTGACCGAGTTCTTGGTACCGTATCATGGGTCCGCACCGAAATTGTGGCACCGTATACATTAGCGCTAGACTTGCACCGCATCATGATGATTGACCTAATGGTGAATAATCTTATTTGTATTTATTTATTGTTGCCCATCTGGGCGAGGCCTGTATATGTATATTTATTATTTACTAACCGGAGGAAAATGCATAAATACTATTCAGTTCTAGAAGCAAACCTGGTTCTTTTGTGTGCCCGGTGTAAACACATGGGACCACGGTCATATTCGAAAGCATTTAAGTCTACTTTATTATTAAAATCAGTTCGATTAGGACAACCAGAGTGCAAATTGCTAACTTTCTTGTACATGTAAAAAATCAAGTTTATAGTGAAAATGTTATGTATATTTAACACAAATATGCATATATAATTGTTACCATTTTATACACACTCTTTGAGATAGTGCTTACGGAGAGAGTTTCTAAAAAAAAAACTTTTCAAGCTTCCTACTCATTCCGTGCAATTTAATATTTGTCAATTATCTTGTAAATAAAATGTTTATAAATAAAATATTGTTTAAACTAAAGAATTTGAGTAAATAAATTGGAAGAGTAAGGAATCGAAACCGTGACTTCTAGACTGAAACGTCGGACTTGAAATTCTGGCATCGCTTGTCGAGGCGTGAGCTCGAACCCCGCCAGCGACAAACCCATGTTTCCTTGAGCAAGAAACTTACATTGTTGTGCTTAAAGTTATCTATAAGTTTTATAATAGTCTATCAATAACTGGAACTAAAGGGAAAAAATACAAGCGTGCCGACACAGATATGTTATGGATACAGTACGAGTTTTCCTTCAAAAGTGTCTTCTAACAAACATAAGAAAACAATTATGCAGAAAATACGAGTAACTGTATCTGACTTATACGACGTTTAATTCTAAAGAACCGATAAATCAATAAAAACATTTAATTAGAAATAGATGTATGTATGTTCACGTTGAAAATATAAAACTATAGAAAATATTTGCATGGCCTTTAAGCGTTGGGCAGTGAAAGGTGTAGGTAAATTGTATTCGCACGGAACTTTCGTGCACTTAGTTAATCGGACATAATTCACTTTCATTCATGATAAACAATGTTTAAATGGCTGTCATCAATTAACAGAATGTCAAATTTACTAAAATTGATAATGTCAGTCAACATTGAAATCGTCTCTAACTTGTTTTGCGTCAATATTATATGGATTACGTTTTGGACCCCAAATTTAGTAAGTTTCCTTATTCACATGCTTACCTTAACGCCATGTTCAGCCGTTTATGGCAGTTGATTTTTTGTGTGTGTCGGGCGGTGGGTACAGTAAATGTCACGTTAATGTTGTTTTTATAGAATGTCAGACGATATACAAAAAAAACAACACTAAGTATTGTACCATCTTTCAACGAACAACTGTTAGTTTTGTCAATGCTAAAATCAACACTTACTGTGTTCCTGGAAATGGCCATCCAATTTCTCGATAAACTGGATTTCTCATGAGATGCGCACTACTTTCCAACGGTTTCTATAGTGTCCTGTTTGAGGCAGTTAAAATATCGCCTGTTAAGATTGTCTAAATCTCTTGTTTTAGCTCAACTATTCGGAAAATAGGGAGAGCTATTGTAATTGTGAACTTTGACAGAACTATCGCCCTTATTGAAATTTCTACATTATTAAGGCTCTTGTTTTACTATCAAGCAGCGCACTGGCTCTTCTTAATAAATAAGAAGCGAGATTTAACATTCTCTTTCGAAGTCTTTCTCTATAGTCACTGGTACTGTAAAGTTACAGTTCTCGAATGAAACATGCGAAAATTAACTTTAATCATCGCGAAGATTTTTATATTTCGATTCGCACGAGGATTTGAGTTAAGCATGAGACAAATTCAATGTTGAAAAGCGCAAAAAAGTATCTTGTGAGAATGTAAAATCTTGCTACTTTATCTATAAAAATACAGAAAGGCGGACAAAAGTTTTAGAAAAAATCGTGCATGTCAATAGCAGTCCTTTTACTGTCCCAAAAAGGACACCGTATATTTCAACTGTGCTAAATCCACGTAGAAAGTAACGGTTATTTACCAAATCAGCCACCATATCTTACAGACGTTAGAAGTCACTTTTTGAATAGCTCTGCTGGGGGTATAGTCGTATGATAATACAGGGAGGATAACTCGAGCACAAAATTGCCACCTTTCTTAAATAATAGCAGCTCCAATCCATAACTTATCAAATGCATTACTTAAATCAAGAAATACAGCTAATAATGTGTGTTAGCATTGAATGCCCTACAATCGTCCGCTTCAAGTCGGGTGAGTTTATCATCACAGGAGTGATGAGATCTGCACCCAGACTGAGCGGCGGAGATTAAGTTATTGTTTTCTAAATGATTACAATGTCTAGGTTTAACCATTTTTTGCATTAATTTTGTAAAAGTTGATGTTAATGTTATAAGCCTATATGATGCCGGGTCATTTTTATCGGAGCGGTATAGTTATAGCCTCGCTCGATCTTAAATCAAGGGGTTATTATTGCTCTTTGTTCATTTTTTACACTTTGAAAATTGTCAGGGTAATAACTCTGAAACTACAAGAAATATCAACAAGAAAGGAGGTAGATAGATCTCACTTGGTAGAAGTGCAGGGCAAAAGAACCGTAACTCTGCCTTGCTTAATTTTGGAGTTATTGCCCATTTAGACAAGACTGATTTTAAGAAAATATGAATGCTAGAGTCATTTTATAGCACAAGTGGTATCTTAAGTGTCTTAACCTAATACGGGGATGCTGTAGACGATGAGGGTGGATACCAAGAAAATAAAAATGACCTTGACCTCCAAAAAGTCAATTCAAAATAACCGCTTGAAATACTAAAATAATTAACAGTTTAAAGTCATTAAACCTGCGATACAACATGAAGCAATTCTTGTCAAAATCAAATGATTATTCAATATTCTCTAAGTTAAAACAATTGTTCAGTTAATAATATTGCAAATTTCTAGTCTCGTAAAAATCACCCAAAACGAGGACATAAAGGTCATATATATATTTTTATTTCTCAACGCATGATTATTATTTTAATTTAAGGTATTTAACTAGATTTTGTTATTTAAGCTAATACCACGTTTAAGTGTCTACTGAATGAATTTGATACAGAAGCTTTGAAAGACCTTTATTGTGTTATGCAAGCAAGCCATCAATATGGCCTCGTATATATATATTTCACATTACACTCATGAATTTAATGCCTTATTTTTGATTCCAAGCACAAACTGAAACAAGTTAAAGAGTTTAAAATTGTTTGTAACGGACATATTGTTTTAAAATTGTTTGAAATATATACATATTATTGAATCCACAAAATCTGTCAAATATCTAGGTTTAAATATTGATGATTCTTTATGAATATATTATTAATAGTATTCTTACAAAGGTAAATTAACATCTTAAGTTTTTGTATAGGCAATCAAATGTTTTAGATTTTAGGACTAGAAAATATTTATGCTCAGTACTAATACAGTGTCACCTCGATTATGCATGTTCTTCTTGGAGCCCCGAGTCTGAACAAGTGTTTTAAAAGTAAGCTTCAATTTGTCAAGACTTATACATAGCATTGGACCTAGAGATAACGTCAATAACGTTATTCTGCAATTACGTCTTAATCGTGTTTTTAAAATTGTTAATAACCAGTGCGCTTCATATATTACCCGTTAGAGAAATTCATTCTTATTCGAAACGGGCGAATCAGTACAATTTTAGGGTCCAAAGATGTTATGGGAAAGATAATGTAACTTTCTTTCAAAAAGCAATTAATGATTGGAATTCCTTGCCAACAGGCATTAAATAAATTAGTAAGATAGAAGATTACAAATGCTCAGTAAGGGCCCATTTACTAGAACAGTTAGGAAATCATAATTAACTTCACTAGTATGATTAGATATTGATCTTCATTTTTATTGTTTTCCTGTTAGTAAAGTAAATGTGTTTGTTTGATTGGGTTTTACGTCACACCGACACAGTATAGGTCATTTGCCGACGTCCCAGCTTTACTGTTGGAGGAAGACCTCAGGTGCCGGTAGTAAAGTAAAAGAAAATATTAAAATTAACATATTTTATCTATACGACATCTTCCAGTTTCTAAGTTTTTTGTTTACTGTATGTTCTAGTAAGTTTATATCCAAGGACCCCATTGGAAATAAGTCTTTTTTTTCTATTATTATTACTACATATATTTAATGAGCCTCCGATGATAAACTTCCAAAATATTTTATTACAATTCTGTTATAACTTTTTATATAAATGCATAAGTGTTTGTATTATGTATATGTGTATTTTAACCTAAATAGATATCTATACCTGAACATTAGGCAAGGATATGCCCATCTTCTCTTGGTATCGATGGTTCCATAAAGTTTCATTGAATTTCTGCCAGCGGTTGCAGAGAGATAGCGCGGAAACAATTACTACTCTATATGCATACTGCATAACTAATAAAGGGTCATAACTCTGTGATGAAGGGTCTGACCGGAGCAAGACAACAATATGCCCATCTCCTCTTGGTATTGATGGTTCCCATAATGTTTCATTTAATTCCTGCCAGAAGTTGCAGAGAAATAGCATGGAAACGAGTATTGCTCTCTACGCACACTGCATAACTCTTAAAGGACCATACCATAGGTCGAAACGGAACAAGGCACTATATGTGCATCTCATCTTGGTATAGATGGTTCCCAAAAAGTTTTGTTGAATTCCAGACAGTAGTTGCAGACAAGTAGCGCGGAAACAATTATTGCTCTATATGCATACTGTATAAATAATAAAGGGTCATAACTCTGTGATTAAGGGTCTGACCGTTGCAAGGCAACAATATGCGCATCTCATCTTGGCATTGATTGCTCCCATAGTTTCATTAAATTCCTGCCAGTAGTTGCAGAGAAATAGCATGGAAACGGTTATTGCTTTATATACATACGTATATAGTCAAGGGCCATAACTCTGTGTTGAAGGGTCTGACCTAAACAAAGCAATGATATGCGCATCTCCTCTTGGTATTGATGGTTCCCATAAAGTTTTGTTGAATTCCTGTCAGTAGTTGCAGAGAAGTAGCGCGAAAACGATTATTGTTTGATAAGTATATGCAAAACCTAGGGTCATAACTGTGTGTAAAGGGTCGAACCGGAACAAGGCGACAATACGTTGATATTGATAGTTCCCATAAAATTTCATTGAATTCCACCCAGTGGTTGTAGAGAACGAGCCCTTAAACGAAATTCAGGCGGAGGGACAACGCCAAAACAATATTCCCCTCCCGATTCCATCCGTGCGGGATAAAGTGCAATAACTTCAAAATAAGGGAAGGCAGAGTTATGGTTCTTTTGCACTGCACTTTAACTCAACGAGATATATCTACATACAAAGTTTCTTGTTAATACCCCTTGTTGTTTCAGAGTTTCCCGGATAATGAGATTCTATCAACCTACAAAGTTTATTGTAACACTTCTTTTCGTTCAGACAAAGTTCAAAGTGTAAAAATAAACAAAGGGCAATAACTCCAAAATTAGGCAATGCAGAGTTACGGTTTTTTTGCACTTAACTTCTACCCAATGAGATCTATCTATCTACAAAATTTGAAGTTAATATCTCTTGTAGTTTCAGTTATGTCCCGGACAAGAAATTTACAACATACCAACACCAGCCGACTCCAGTATACCCGTTGTCGGGGGTAAAATGACATCCGGTGGGTCGAATTGGCCCTGTCCTTGGGGTGTGCTCATAGGTTTTCCTTTTATGTATATAGTAAAAACTAAAATGATCTCTGAATTGAAAAAGGCTAGCGGTAAGATATTTGGCATGAAGCAATGTTTAGTGGAACTCTACTTAATTTGTTGAAATTATAGCCCTGGGGTTATAACTGGGTCTGTCCCGCGGTCATAAATTCTAATAATCTGTATATAGCAAAAATTTAAACAAGAGGGCCAAGATGGCCCTAGATCGCTAACCTGACCCGTCAAACTCATCAGAGCAATTACTTAGACAAGCATCCTGAAGTTTGTTGACAATTGAGTCAAAATTGTGTTAACAGGGTGTTTCCATATTTGGGCAGTGTGACCTAGTCTTTGACGCCAGGTGACCCATATTCGAACTCATCGAAACAAACTCTCAGACCAATTTCCACAATATTTGAATCAAAACAGTTGCCACAAGAGTGTTAACGTTTTTCTACTTTTAGCTCCTGTGACCTAGTTTTTCACCCGAAATGACCCATGTCCGAACTCTATCTGAGTAATTACCTACACAAACATCCTTACCAAGTTTGATGACAATTCAGTCAAAAATGTGACCACTAGAGTGTTAAGGTTTTTCCATATTATGTTTTGACCCCTGGTGACCAATATTCGAACTTGACCTAGAAGTCACCAAAACAAACGTTTTGACCAATTTTCAGGATATTTGGATAGAAACAGTTAACCCTTTACCTCATAAAGACCTGTTCTGACGGCTTTTCAACCCCCCCCCTTCCCCTTTTTGAGGCCTCAGTGAAAAAATGCCCAGGTGAGCTAAAAATCTTCTCAGGCTAGATATTTGGCATATAATATCATTTCTAGATAGGTCCTCTAGTTGTTCAGTTTGTCCCTATTGTTACAAGCAATTATCATAGTATTGCAAGCAATCCATAAGTCCCCTACCGGATAGAACCCCATCAGCATTCTGAAGGGCCATTGGCCATTCACTAATGTGTACATTTTTCTCTATTTTAAGTAAATTTGTTGGAAATGTTCTTTAAAAGTGATCACAGGAAAAAGTTTTTATGAAAAGACAGACAGACGAACTGAAGGACACTCTAAAGTTAATATTTGAAACATCCCTGTTACCAAAATATAACATTTTAAAAAGCAAAATTCTTAAAGAGGAGATAACTCTGGAATTCAAGATGCAATTTCATAAAAAGTTTCAGCTCTTTTTGACTAGTCACAAATATTGTTATATTTGCCATGTTTTAAGCCTATTTGTTGCCAAGGCAACCAATATTTTTTCAAAATAGGGGGAACTGATAAGACCTGCATAATCTCAAGATTGCCATCTGCCCATATGTCAAGTTTCATAAAAATATTTCCACTACTTTTTGAGTTACCACTGGATTCAGTTTATGTGTAAAATTTGCCATATTTTCAGTCTATGTGTTGCCATAGCAACCAGAATTTCCAACATAGGAAGAAAAGAAAAAGACGTGTATAATCTCCAGACTGCCATCTACACATATTACAAATTTCATAAAAATATTTCTATTACTTTTTGCGTTAACACTGGATTCAGTTTATGTGTAAAAATTGCCATGATTTCAGTCTATTTGTTGCCATAGCAACCAGAATTCTCAACATAGGAAGAAAAAAAACGTGCTTAAACTCCATACTGCAACCTATCCATATATCAAGTTTCATAAAAAATATTTCCAGTACTTTTTGCGTTATCACTGGATCCAGTTTATGTGTAAAATTTGCCATATTTTCAGCCTATTTGTTGCCATAGCAACCAGAATTTTGAACATAGGAAGAAAAGAAAAAGACGTGCATAATCTCCATACTGCCATCTATCCATATATCAAGTTTCATAAAAATATTTCCAGTACTTTTTGCGTTATCACTGGATCCAGTTTATGTGTAAAATTTGCCATATTTTCAGCCTATTTGTTGCCATAGCAACCAGAATTTTCAACATGGGAAGAAAAGAAAAAGACGTGCATAATCTCCATACTGCCATCTATCCATATATCAAGTTTCATAAAAATATTTTCAGTACTTTTCAAGTTATCGCGGGATCCAGTTTCGTGGACGGACGGACTGACAGACGGACGGAGGGTAAACCTAAAGTCCCCTCCGGTAAACCGGTAGGGGACTAAAAATACAAATAATGAAATGTCTTCGGGTGAGAGCTTTGGGGCCAATTGTCCCCGATTGTTGAAAAATCATGTAGAGCTAGAAATCATACCACAACAATTTCTGTATCAAATTTCCACGAATATTGGAATCAAAACAAGCTAGCTCCTAAAGGTTTTTTCAACGTTATTCTGAGGCTGCTTTTACAATCCCACTGAATGACCACCATTCGAAATACTATACTGGCTAGAACATCCCTCTTAGAAAACTTATCCATAACCATACCACCCAGTTTCCAGGGCAATTACTGTTTACTTAGTTTGGTGTTCGTATATTTATTTTTTCATATGCAATTTACGCTTCGTTCAACTATTACGTAATTGTGTTTCAATAAAGCATTCGTAGTTATAAAGCAATCAGTTAGTGGATATAAAATTTCACACATTGCATATAGGGTCGACTAAAATTATATCATATTTTAGGTAATACTTTTTATAACAATCACTTGTGACTCTGTCCAGGCGATGTGTAAGCAGGGAAAATCGCTATTCGACGTTACACACACTCCGTAATCTCAAGCTGTTTAATCCGAATCATCAACGTGCCAACACTCAACTGACTTTCGCTCAATTTTTATAGATCAGAGAAAAAACTGCCAAAAACAATAACACATGTTGAATTATTGCTAAAGAAGAAATATATATATATTTTTTATAGATAAATATTGTGTCAATTATTGACAAATATTCTTTTTTAGTCTGCATCTGAAAAAAGTGATAAAATTACAAGCACTGTTGAATTAAAATTTTCTTGCATAAGATTTCACTCAGGACGGAGTGTTGATTACTCGTGTATTTAACTTTTTTGTTGTTGCTTTCTTTGTCATTTTTACACAAATGGAATTTATTATACATATACAGATGAAATATATTTCAAAGGTGATATAGATCCCTGATACATCATAAATATTTCATTAAATCACCACAGAAATAGAGTTAATTGTATTTTCTGGCAAATTTTATTTTTCATTTTCCTGTGAAAAAAACATGTCAGTGGGTCAGTTAACAGCAAGATATAACAAGAGGGCCATGATGGCCCTGAAATTGCTCACCTGAATATAAAACTCTCCATGACAAGGAACAAGTATAAACAAAAGCAGGTATAAAATCTAAATCTAAACTTATATCACAAAATTCATATTTTTAAAAACATTACTGGTGAAAAAACAACAGTTCCAAAAGATGTGTAAATATAAGGAAAATCAATGACCCTAAGGGGGGGGGGGGGGGGGGGGGGCAATTTTGACCCACGGGCTTTTATTTGAACAAATTTTGTACACTCATTAGACCATGTTTCATGCTAAATATTTAAGCTCTAGCTCTTTGGGGTTTTTAAAAGAAGATTTTTAAGTTTTCACTATATCCATATAAGGAAAATCAATAACCCCCTTGGGCGTGGCTAATTTTGACCCAAGGGCTTTCATTCGAACAAACTTGGTAGACACTCACTTGAGGATTTTTCATGCTTAATATCTTAGTTCTAGCTCTTTGGGTTTTTAAAAATATTTTTTTAAGTTTTTACTATATACGTCATTGACACCCTCGGGGCGGGGCCAATTTTTACCCCAGGGCTTTTATATGAACAAACCTGGTAGACACTTACTAGCAAATGTTTCATGCTAAATATCTAAGCTCTTGCTCTTTGGGATTTTAAAAGATTTTTTTTTTAAGTTTTACAATACACATATAAGGAAAATCAATGACCCCGCTCCCCCCGGGAGAGGGGCCAATTTTTACCCCAGGGATTTTATTTGAACAAACTTGATAGAGACTTAATAGAAGATATCTCATGCTAAATATCTAAGCTCTAGCTCTCTGTTTTTTTTTTATTTGTACAATAAACATATATGGAAAATCAATGACTCCCCAGGCGGGCCCAACTTTTAACCAATGACTACAATTTAAGGTCTACTACACAATGTTTCATAACAAATATCTAACCTCTAGCCTTGGTCAATTCAGAGAAAATATTTTTTACTATATATATATAAAGAAAATCAATGACGGCCCAGGGCAGGGCCAATTTTAACCCAAGGGCTTTTATTTGAACAAACTTGGTAGACACCCATTAGAACATGTTTTAGTTTATTTTTTTAGAACATTTGTTTCTTTTCCTATATACATATAAGGAAAATCAATTACCTCCATGGGGCGGGGCCAATTTTGACCTAGGGATTTTATTTGAAGACAACCATTAGAATATGTTTCATATTAAATATCTATTCTAGTTCTTTGGGTTTTTTAAAAGAAGGAGTTTTTTTTTTACTATATACATACATGTATAAGGAAAATCAATGACCCCTGAGATGGGGCCAACTTTGACCCAAGGGCTTTTATTTGAACAATTTGGTAGAGACCCACTAGAAGATATTTCATGCTAAACATCTAAGCTCTAGCTGAAAGTTTTTTTCTTTCCATTGCCATGGCAACCAGAGTCCTTCAATGAATTCTTAAACAATTTCAAAAGGTCACCACACAAGGAACATTCCTGAAAAGTTTGAATAAAATTGGCTTAGTGGTTTAATAGATGTCGTTTAAAGTAAAATTTTACAGAGGGACGACAGACGGACACTGGACGAAAAGCGATCAAAAACACTCAAGTCATTTTGTGACAGGTGAGCTAAAAATTATGATTTAATGCATATAATAAAATTGAGACTCTTATTCAAAACCACTGAACATATTTCTAATTAATTTATTATGTTAAATCTATTTTGCGGAACTCTTACATAACGAAAACAGTAGTAACACCTTTATATATTTTTTGTTTTGTTTTTGGGTTTTACATCGACACAGTATAGGTCATATCGCGATGTTGCAGCTTATCTGTTGGAGGAAGACCTCAGGAGCCCTTCCGTGCATGATTTCAGGCACGAACTGGCACGTGAAGTAGAACCACCGTTATATATAGGTTGGGAGGTGGGGGAAATGTCCACCCTTCAAACTTCTTAAAATATAAGGGGGTCAAAGTTCGCCGTTTAAAAACATACAAGAGGCAAATGTCCGCCACCATCAGAAAGTGGTGTTAAATATACAGTCGAGACTGTCAAATGTGACTTTCCAAGGGACCTTCAGAAAAAGGTCATAAATGACAGGGAGTCTCTTAATACAGTCACTAGAAAATTAAAATACCATCTATCTGTCTATATATTATTGTGACTCAACATATATATTACTGTGAGAAGGAATAATATCTAACCAATTGCAAATAAACATAGGTACTTTATACGTAAAGCAAATATAATCGCATGTATATCATATAAAATTTAATTTTATTTTTTGTATTAGATTTATATTGAATCATTATGGTACAAATTAACTTGAATGTGATGCATTCAAATCCTTAAAATAAATATCATACTTTAAAAAACATATCCATATCCAATGGTTTTTGTGGTCTGGTATCAACATTTTTTCCGTATTATTCATGCAGCCATAGAAAGGTAAATTTAAAAAAATGCCGTCTAAAAAAATCTTCTGACACTCCATATTTTTTTTAAATTTGAAACAAGTCTTAATCCGGTTTACTAAGGTTATTATGTTCATGACACCTCAATTTGTTAACACAAATCAATTGCATCATGCTTACCATATTTGGCAGTAGGCAGTAGATGCTAGGTCACTTGATACCTGTAAACTGTATAATTGAGGCAGAGGTGTGTAGAGTTTGTTTAAAGAGTACTGACTACTGGATTATAATTGGACTTAACTATTTTGCCCCTCTGGGTGTTAAAACAGGTATTATTTATCTGATTAACGGAAAATTAAAAGGTGTGAATCAGACAAAGCAATGCATTGGGACCAGACAATTAGGGTCGCTTGTCACATATGACAGGGAGTTGTATAATTCAGACCATTTATATAGGAAAATACCTTGGGAGGACTGAAACAAGGTCGGATAAGACAGGGAGTCGTTGAAATCAGGGGGTCGCTAAGGCAGTCTCGACTGTATCCTCAGTTTAGTCAATATTTATTAAACTATCCTTATTTAGAAATAACTAAAATTTGCATCATTCTTACAGCTTTTCCATACCAAACAAATCTGAATAATTCAAGTCATTTTTCAGACAAGAAATATGCATGCACATTTTTAAAAGAATGAGCTAAAAATCATTTCTGTGAGTTCTAGTAAAAATTTACCAAATAGTTATAGAGAAGATACTGTAGATAACGACAACGATCACCTGGCAATCACAAAAACTGACATGAGCCAAACAACAAACATATAACAATGTTTTTCCTACTATTAAAACTATATTTGAGGAAATACTCCACCAAAACACTGATATCAAATAATCCAACCATATTTCATCAATGAAAATGTATTTTAATAAAAAAACTCTTTTCTCATCTTTTTCTATCACTTAAATGTTACATTTAAAATCTCCTCTTTTATCACCTCAGTCAGTAAAATATCTTCTTTTTCGAAAACAAATGCTTCTGTTAAACTAATAGTTCTCTGTCTTTGACTTTGACAACATTACAACTTACAGAGTATCCTTTTTTGTAACTTGTCTTATTCTCATCTCTTTGAATGTTTCATACTAATTGATGATCTCCTGTCTCCTCTATTCTCATTCCATTCTGGATCATTGTCATCTTCACATGTAGAAGTTGAAGTACCACTTGGTGCTGGAGAGGCAGCAAATGTGACAGAGTCTAACTGCTCAAAGTCTGGACTTATAAACTCCATGCTAGGGTCATCCTGAACTTTCACTGTTCTTGGTCGCCTGTACCTATTCCTTGTAGAGCTAATTTGATTCTGTTCAATCTTCATTTCTTCATACACATCTTCTGGCAAAGGGAACAACCTGGCTGGCCATGGGTCTGTATGTTCCATATCATAATACTCATAATCTTTTAAATCATCAAATGTTGTTGATTTACGAGAAGTAGAACCACTTCGTCGACGCTCCTCATGAATGAAAGACAAATAGCTGGCACCATCTGTCTGTAAAGGGATCTCATTCAGATTGCAATCAGGTGAAAAAGTATCTAATGTATTACTTTCACTTTCTCGTGATAGTCGTCCACGTCGTACAGGAGGGTATGTAATGAAGTTTCGGAATCTTTTTCTCTCTTCAGCTTCCATAGATTCATGTCTGTCAATGAATGCCTCATCTGTCATATCTTCCACCTAAAAAATTATTTCACAAATAATCAGTACCTAAGATATGTCAAGTGTTATTTTTCAAATTTGAGCTCAGCAAAAGCAATATAGAACCAGAGAGTCATGATAACTCTCACTATATCGCTCACCTGATTATTAAGGCTCTGAATGAAATTCAATTAATATTGTTAGCAATGAATGAAAAGCAGAAATAATGTCATTAACTTAACAAAAGCCACCGCCTGGCGAGGGCAAAGCTCGACTTTTCTATTTTTTCTAAAAGCAAACAAATAAAAGGTTCAAACAAATCTTTAACAAGAGCACTGCATATCCGTGGCAATATACGCCTGAATGCAAATTTGTTTTAAGTAAATAAAATGCAAAGTTATCATAAAGAATGTTAAAAAACAGACAGGATACCCACTTATAACATTTGTCCAAAACATGTTTAATTTCAATTATCAATATTAAGATCTACATTGAAACATGCCAAAGAGCTATGCTCTTGTCTCATGAATACTTAGTGACAATTATATATGCCGCAGCTTTCTGCTGTTGAGTACCGACCCAAGACATGTCACCAGTCATACCCTTAAAAAACTTTCTATGAAGCACCGAGTGGTGATTATTATTTATCTCCATGCAACTGTCACAGAGTATATATATACTGACTGAAAGCAATTTTAACTGCACACTGTCTCAATATAGGTAATATTTCCGCAAAAAAAAATTTAATTTCTTTCTATTGGTTCAAAAGATACAGAGCAGACAAAAAATGCTGATATTGAACCAAAATGACTAAGTGTGACCTTGACCTGAGAAAGGTCAAACCTATGCTCTGCACATCCTCTCATTACGGATAATATTTCTGCCCAGTAGTTTGAATTTACTTCCAGTGGTTCAAAAGATACAGACCGGACAAGAAAACATCTATATAAGTCAATATAAATCAATAAATTCCCAGGGTGCGCCAATTTTAATTGTAGGAAGTCCAAACTTGTGTTCTGCGCACACCGTCTCAATTTAAGTAATATTCCTGCCAAAAAGTTTTAATTTCCTTCCATTGGTTCAAAAGATACAGAGCGGTAAAAAAAATTTGATATTGAAACAAAATGACTAAGTGTGACCTTGACCTGAGAAAGGTCAAACCTACGCTCTGCACAGTCTCATTATGGTTAACATTTCTGCTATGTAATTTGAATTTCCTTCCACCAATTCAAAAAATACAGACCGGACAAGTAAACCTGCTAACAGACGGAGGGACGGACGGGCAGACAACCAGGTGCATAACAATATACACCGAAATTCTTTTGGGGCAACATTGTCGCAAAATATGCCCAGCTTTGGTAGAGATGTGGACATTATAGATATGCATATAAGAGATATGCTCTGGGCAATTTCTGGAAAATATCTGGATATTTTATCATCTCTAGTGACCTTGACCTTGCAAATATTAACCTAAATTACATGTGTTACACTTGAAATCATGACAATTATTCTATTTTTAGCTCCTGTGACCTAGTTTTCCACCCGAGATGACCCATGTTCGAACTCATCCAAACAATTGACTAAACAAGCATCCTGACAAGGTTTCTTAATAATTGGGTCAAAAATGTGACCACTAGAGTGTTCACAAGGTTTTTCTATTTATAGCTCCTGTGACCTAGTTTTTCATCGGAGATAAACCATGTGCAAACTCATCACAGCAATTATCTAAACAAGCATCCTGACAAAGTTTGATCATGATTAGGTAAAAAATGTGACCACTAGAGTGTTCAAAAGGTTTTTCTATTTTTAGCTCCTGTGACCTAGTTTTTCATCAGAGATGACCCATATTCAAACTCATCTGAGCAATTGACTAGACAAGCATCCACTCTAAGTTTGATGATGATTGGGTCAAAAATGTGACCACTAGTGTTCACAAGGTTTTTCTATTTTAAGCTCCTGTGACCTAGTTTTTCATCAGAGATGACCCATGTTCGAACTCATCCAAGCAATTGACTAGACAAGCATTCTGACCAAGTTTGATGATGATTGGGTCAAAAATGTGACCACTAGAGTGTTCACAAGGTTATTCTATTTATAGCTCCTGTGAACTAGATTTTCATCGGAGATAAACCATGTGCAAACTCATCACAGCAATTATCTAAACAAGCATCCTGACAAAGTTTGATCATGATTAGGTCAAAAATGTGACCACTAGAGTGTTCAAAAGGATTTTCTATTTTTAGCTCCTGTGACCTAGTTTTTCATCAGAGATGACCCATATTCAAACTCATCTGAGCAATTGACTAGACAAGCATCCTGACCAAGTTTGATGATGATTGGGTAAAAAATGTGACCACTAGAGTGTTCACAAGGTTTTTCTATTTATAACTCCTGTGACCTAGTTTTGATCAGAGATGACCCATATTCGAACTCATCTGCGCAATTATCTAAACAAGCATCCTGACAAAGTTTGATGATGATTGGGTCAAAAATGTGACCACTAGAGTGTTCACAAGGTTTTTCTATTTTTAGCTCCTGTGACCTAGTTTTTCATCAGAGATGACCCATGTTCGAACTCATCCAAGCAATTGACTAGACAAGCATTCTGACCAAGTTTGATGATGATTGGGTCAAAAATGTGACCACTAGAGTGTTCACAAGGTTTCTCTATTTATAGCTCCTGTGACCTAGATTTTCATCGGAGATGACCCATGTTCGAACTCATCCAAGCAATAATCTAAACAAGCATTCTGACAAAGGTTGATGATGATTGGGTCAAAAATGTGACCACTAGAGTGTTCACAAGGTTTTTCTATTTTTAGCTCCTTTGACCTAGTTTTCCATCCGAAATGACCAGTTTCGAACTCATTCGAGCAATTGACTAAACAAGCATCCTGACAAAGTTTGATGATGATTGAGTCATAAGTGTGACCACTAGTGTGTTCACAAGCAATTGTGGACGTACGACGGACGACGGAAGACGGACATTCACCGATCCTAATAGCTCACCCCGAGCAAGCTCAGGTGAGCTAAAAAACACCTTTTTATCAAAGGGCCATAACTTGGCCAAAAATCATTCAACCAGAAAACCCGTGCAATATGCGCAAGGACTTGAGCTACAGATCAATCTTGTAAAGTTTCATTTAAATTGCATTAGTGGTATAAGATAAGTAGTCCGGACAAACTTTAAAAATAAAAATTATTAAAGGGCCATAACTCTGACAAAAAAACTCCGTAGAGGCGACACAAAAATTCACAAAAATGTGTAAATAATTCACAATTTGCAGGATTGCTTTTCAGTATCAAACAAAATAATGAACTGACAAATGACAATCTTGAGAATTTGATTGATATATTTGAGGGAATAAAAAGAAGAAACCTGAAACTATGAATATAATTATTAAAATGTATGAATAAAGTGACTACAGGTGATGATTTATTCTTGTTTATTTTTTCACAATTTGAAAGATTATCGCGCAAAAAATTCACAATTTCAGGGGTATGGGTTGTTGCAAAAAAAGTAAAAAAAATCACTGCTAGCTTTTGTCAATTCAGAGAAGACGATTTTTTTTAAAGTTTTAACTATACTGGCATGCGAGCAGTTCCCGTACAAAAATCATAGTTACTTAAACATTATTTTTTATTACGCTCACTCACCAAAGTTTTAATTTTACACATCAATATTCGGCTCGTCACACAAATCATGGAAATTCCATCATGTTCTAAACATAGAATAACCCTTACTTATGAGGCCTCATATGGGGTACCGAAATTATCGATTATTTTGTATGAAGAGAAGTAGTTCCCGTACATAAAATCGAACCCATTATAATTATACAATTTTATTATATCAGACCTATTTTTCATTTACAATTGTTGAACAGACCATTATCTAAGAGATAAATAGATGTAATTCAGGAAATAGAGCGTAGACTAAACGCAGGTATCTATTACCCGGTACCGTTACCCCAACGCATTCACATGCAATAGCATGCTTGTATGCATGGTATTTTACGCATTAAAGCCATAAAATTATTTTATATAGTTATATTGGTCAAAATTCTGATAATTAAACAAGTTTTCGTCACATTGCCTACTTATCTGTGAACAGGTGGTATTAGTGGAAAACCCTTTAACCAGACTCACGTGTAAGTATTTTAGCGCATGCGCGCAAGGACGGAATCCCCCAGAGAAAACAAGGTCACGTTTTGACGACGCACAGGTGAAAGTGATTTAAAATGAGACTTTTTATACGTACTGCCGAACTGACACTTAGATTTTGTCTCGTTTATGTATCTACTTGATTTGAAATAAATTTTTGAAGAATGCAAGTAAAAATCAAGCGTTTAAATGAAAAATACGGGTACTGCTTCTGTACGGGAACTGCTCGCATGCCAGTATACATAATTATAAGGAAAGTCAATGAATACCTTGGGTGTGGCTAATTTCGATTAGAACAAACTTGGTACACACCCACTAGAGGATATTTATTGCTTAATATCTCAAGTTCTAGCTCTGGGTAATTTTTTTAAAGATTTTTTAAGTTTTTACAATATACATATAAGGAAAATCAATGACACACTAGGGGCAGGGCCAATCTTTGCCCCATGGCTTTTATATGAACAAACTTGGTGGACACTTACTGGCAGAATTTTCATGCTAAATATCTAAGCTGTAGCTCTTTGGGTTTCTTAAAAGAATTTTGTTTTGTTAAGTTTTTACAATACACATACAAAGAAAATCAATTAGCCCACCACCCGCGAGGGGCCAATTTTTACCCCAGGACTTTTATTTTGAACAAACTTGGTAGAGACCCAATAGAAGATATTTCATGCTAAATATCTAAGCTCTCTGGGTTTTTTTTAAAAAGAAAATATTTTACAAATCAACATATAAGGAAAATCAATGACTCCCCGGGCGGGACCAATTTTAACCCAATGACTACAATTTGAACAATCTTGGTAGAGGTCTACTACACAATGTTTCATAACAAATATCTAACCTCTAGCCTTTGTCAATTCAGAGAAGATAATTTTTAAAAGATTTCATTTTAAAAATCTATTTTTATCCCTCCTGGCCCAGATGATGGGCAGAACCATTTGAACAATTAGTAGATCTTCATGCTAGGAACATCCCAGGGAAATTTCTTCTAATTTGGCCCAGTCATTGTTTGTATAAAAAGTTGATGACGGAAACACAATGGACACCAGACCAATTATAATCACAAAAGCTCACCTTGAGCACTTTGTGCTCAGATGAGCTAAAAAGTCAAAGTATGCCACTAGGTCAAATTCTAGATCAGCTGATAACAAAAGTTCAATTTTCTATCTTAAACTGTTCAGATGGTTCATATTTCATGGCTGTACATCAAAAGACAAAAAAGTAGGTCACTTGTCACAATCTAGGTCAGCTGATATTATTTAGATTTAATTTTACATCTCAAACAGTGCACATGGTCCAAATTTCATGGCTGTACAAAGAACATGAAAGTAAGTCACTGTGTCCCCATGGGCATGGAAACATTTTAATCCAAAGGCTTTAATTTACAGGTCCACCAGAATGTTTCATGTCAAATATCTAAGCTCTAACTTTCACGTATTCAGACATTTTTTTTACTATATGCACACAATGAAAATCAATGACACATTCAGACAAGAGGATTTTTTTTAAATTTGCAGTTTTTTTGCATCCTAATTATTCAATATGTATGTTTGGTAGCTCTTGCTCTGGCCAAATATAAATCAACTCCGTAATCCACAAGTCTAGCTAAAAATTCAGCAAAATTTAGACATTTGACCTTGAAGGTCAGTCATTAATGAATTGAATGAAAGTCAAGTTTGGTCTGGTGTACATGAAGGTCTTGTCCCAAGGGTAGATGTAGCCATGTATGAAGACAATTACCAAGAACTTAAAGTTATGATCAAGGTTAATGTTTGCAACAGCAACGCCCCCATGACTAGAACAATACCTCATTTTTTTTCTTTGAAAAAAAAGAAAAGAAAAAAGTTCAGCTAAAAAACAAACCATTGATAACATTGTGCTGAGATATTAACAATGAAGTGAACTACCAAACATGGTTGATTCAAGCTCTATAGACTTAGGAGGCACTCTAAAGAGAAAAGCAAAAGAATCTTTAGAGATGTTTACTGATGCAAGTCTAATAGGAGATATCTAGTTGATGTAGATATTTTATGTTTTACTCCATGTGCCCCTTCTCTAGTGTTAATGTTAGTAGAACTATCACTAAATGTGATTAATACCCCCACAAGACTGCTTCGGAAATGAAGAAGTTACTAGTAACAGAATACCTTGTAAAAGAAATGAAATAGAGTTATGGTTGTGGGCAATTAAAGATAGTTGTGGTTCTTGTATGTTGCATTTCCTTTCACTATGGTTGACCATTGATGATGTTTTATTGAATAACTCTGTAAAAAGTCCAGAAAAAGTCATTGCGCTTGACCATTGTATGAAGTTGCATTAAATTCTAAACATTAGTTTTTAAGATATGCATCAGACAAGGAAAAGGAACAAAAGGCAATAAGTCTACAAATAATGAAGATGAAGAAGTTATTGTACACTGCACTTCCTCTAAATGTGCTTGACCATTGTATGAAGTTTTCAAAGTTGGAAATTATCCATTGTTAATATTTTCTGATATTTTAATTTGAGCATAGAATATGTTTAAGCAATAATTTGAAACAAGAGGGCCATGATGGCCCTGAGGTCGCTCACCTGTATATAGGCCCCCCACCCCCGGGCCAATTTTTACCCAAGGGCTTTTATTTGTTTATTTGAACAGACTTGGTAGACACCCATAAGAAGATGTTTCATGCTAAACATCTAAGTTCTAGCTCATTGGCTTTTTTAAAAGAAGATTTTTAAAGTTTTTACTATACACATATAGTTAAAAACAATGACACCCCTGGGGCAGGGCCAGTTTTGACCCACGGGCGTTTATTTTAACAAACTTTGTAAATATTTACTTAAAGATGTTTCATGCTTAATATCTAAACTCTAGCTATTTGGGTTTTTCCAAAGAAGATTTTTAAGTTTTTGCTATACACATATAAGGAAAATCAATGACCCCCCCCCCCTGGGCGGGGCCAGTTTTGACCCCAGGGCTTTTATTTGAACATACTTGGTAGACACCCATTAGAACATGTTTCATGCTAAATATCTTAGCTCTAGCTCTTTAAAAGAAGATTTTTTAAGTTTTTACTATATGCACATAGGGAAAATCAATGACCCCCTGGGGCGGGGCCAATTTTGACCCCAGGGCTTTTATTTGAACAAACTTGGTAGACACTCATTAGAAGATGTTTCATGCTAAATATCTTAGCTCTAGCTCTTTGGGTTCTTTAAAAGAAGATTTTTTAAGTTTTTACTATATGCATATAGGGAAAATCTATGACCCCCTGGGGCCGGGTCAATTTTGACCCCAGGGCTTTTATTTGAACAAACTTGGTAGACATTCACTAGAAGATGTTTCATGTCAAATATCTAAGCTCTAGCTCTTATGGTTCTTTAAAAGAAGATTTTTTAAGTTTTTACTTTACGCATATAGGGAAAATCAATGACCCCCGGGGCGGGGCAAATTTTGACCCCAGGGCTTTAATTTGAACAAACTTGGTAGACACTCACTAGAAGATGTTTCATGCTTTATATCTTAGCTCTAGCTCTTTGGGTTCTTTAAAAGAAGATTTTTAAGTTTTTACTATATGCATATAGGGAAAATCAATGACCCCCTGGGGAGGGCCAATTTTGACCCCAGGGCTTTTATTTGAACAAACTTGGTAGACATTCACTAGAAGATGTTTCATGCCAAATATCTAAGCTCTAGCTCTTTTTGGGTTCTTTGAAAGAGGATTTTTTAAGTTTTTACTATATGCATATAGGGAAAATCAATGACCCCCAGGGGCGGGGCCAATTTTGACCCCAGGGCTTTTATTTGAACAAACTTGGTAGACACCATCATTAGAACATGTTTCATGCTAAATATCTTAGCTCTAGCTCTTTGGGTTCTTTAAAAGAAGATTTTTTAAGTTTTTACTATATGCATATAGGGAAAATCAATGACCCCCCCGGGCGGGGCCAATTTTGACCCCAGGGCTTTTATTTGAACAAACTTGGTAGACACTCACTAGAAGATGTTTCATGCCAAATATCTAAGCTCTAGCTCTTATGGTTTTTTAAAAGAAGATATTTAAAGTTTTTTCTTTTGGTTGCCATGGCAACCAGAGTTCTGCATGGAATTAAATTCTTTGAACAATTTTTAAAGGTGACCACCAAAGGAACATTCCTGTGAAGTTTGGATGAAATTGGCTCAGTGGTTTATGAGGAGATGTCATTTAAAGCAAAAGTTTACGGACGGACGGAGGCCGGCCGGACGCCGGACGAAAAGCGATCACAAAAGCTCACCCTGTCACTTTGTGACAGGTGAGCTAACAAGAGCACCGCTAGGTGGAGCATTATATGCCCGAAAGTATTTTTTTTTTAGTAAGGATGACCTTAACCGTTGACCTTTTGACCCCAAAATCAATAGGGGTCTTCTACCCAATATGGACAATCATCCTATGAAGTTTGAACATTGTGGGCCAAATGGAACTTAACATATGCTCCGGCAACTGTTTTCAGTATCAAGGTAATAGTGACCTTCACCTTTGACCTTTTGACCCCAAAATCAACAGGGGTCTTCTACCCAATATGGACAATCATCCTATGAAGTTTGAACATTGTGGGTCATATGGAACTTAAGTTATGCGTGGAAACATATTTTTCAGTATCAATGTAATAGTGACCTTCACCTTTGACCTTGTGACCCCAAAATCAATAGGGGTCTTCTACCCAATATGGACAATCATCCTATGAAGTTTGAACATTGTGGGTCGAATGGAACTTAAGTTATGCTCTGGAAACTGTTTTCAGTTATAAGGTAATAGTGACCTTGACCTTTTGACCCCAAAATCAATAGGGGTCTTCTACCCAATATGAACAATCATCCTATGTAGTTTGAACATTGTGGGCCAATTGAACTTAAGTTATGCTCCGGAAACTGTTTTTCAGTATCAAGGTCATAGTGACCTTGACCTTTGACCTTGTGACCCCAAAATCAATAGGGGTCTTCTTCCCAATATGGACAATCATCCTATGAAGTTTGAACATTGTGGTCGAATGGAACTTAAGTTATGCTCTGGAAACTTGTTTTTTCAGTTATAAGGTAATAGTGACCTTGACCTTTGACCTTTTGACCCCAAAATCAATAGGGGTTTTCTACCCAATATGGACAATCATCCTATGAAGTTTGAACATTGTGGGCCAATTGGAACTTAAGTTATGCTCCGGAAACTGTTTTCAGTATCAAGGTCATAGTGACCTTGACCTTTGACCTCAAAATCAATAGGGGTCTTCTTCCCAATATGGACAATCATCCTATGAAGTTTGAACATTGTGGGTCGAATGAAACTTAAGTTATGCTCCGGAAACCGTTTTCAGTTTTAAGGTAATAGTGACCTTGACCTTTGACCTTTTGACCCCAAAATCAATAGGGGTCTTCTACCCAATATGGACAATCATCCTATGAAGTTTGAACATTGTGGCCAATTGGAACTTAAGTTATTCTCCGGAAACTGTTTTCAGTATCAAGGTCATAGTGACCTTGACCTTTGACCTTGTGACCCAAAATCTAATAGGGGTCTTCTTCCCAATATGGACAATCATCCTATGAAGTTTGAACATTGTGGGTCGAATGGAACTTAAGTTATGCTCCGGAAACTGTTTTCAGTTTTAAGGTCATAGTGACCTTGACCTTTGACCTTTTGACCCCAAAATCAATAGGGGTCTTCTACCCAATATGGACAATCATCCTATGAAGTTTTAACATTGTGGGCCAAATGGAACTTAAGTTATGCTCCGGAAACCAAATTGCTAACGGACGGACGGACGGACGTACGGACGGACGGACGGACAGACAGACAGACGGACGCCAGGGGGTATAACATAATATGCCCTTTCGGGCATATAAAAATGACATGACCTGGGGCATTTAAGCTTTAGCTTAGACTGCACCAATCAAATTAATATGAGCAAACTTGATAAAAGACTACCTTATAATGTGATCATCTACCAATTATTTCAGTAGGAAATGTTCAAAGGTTTTTCTATTTTTGGCTTTAGTGGCCCCTCAAAGGGGCCAATCAAATTAATATGAGCAAACTTGATAAAAGCGTACCTAAGAATGCTACAGACAAAGTTTGGTGATCATCCAACAATTAGTTCTGTAGAAATAGACGTTTAAAGGTACAGTGCACTCCGGATACAACGAGATCGTCGGATGATTCCTCGTTATAACCGAAACAGAACAAATTGAGAAATCCCACACCGTCGAGCATCATTTATTTCCAGTGTTCAATCTAGAACAAATTTCCAGAGGGCCCTTTCGGCCCATAAACTTTTCAAATTAATATGAGCAAATTTGATAAAAGACTAAAGAATGCTACATACAAAGCTTGGTGATAATCCATCACTTAGTTCTGTAGTAGATGTTTAAAGGTTTTTTTCTATTTTTAGCTTTGTTGACCCCTAAAAGGGGCCAATTGAAATGACATGAGCAAATTCAAGTGTGACTGTCACAAGGATGCTACAGACCAAATTTGAAGTAAATCTGCCCAGTGGTTTCAGAGAAGAAGACGATTGTTGACGCATGACAACGGACGCCGGAGTATCCCCCTTTGATACTAATAGCTCACCCTGAGCCTTCGGCTCTGGTGAGCTAAAAAGGGTGATAACTCTGTAAGTAGTCAAGATGAAGTTATGGTTCGTGTGTACTGCACTTCCTCTCAACAACGTGCTTGTTTATTGTATGAACTTGTATTGAATTCCAACCATTAGTCTTCGAGTTATGCTCCGGACAAAAGAAAGCAATGGAAAAGTAACAAAGGGCAATAACTCTGTAATTACTACAGATAGAGTTATGGTTCTTGTGCACTGCACTTACCCTTATTGTGCTTAACCATTGTATGATGTTGTTTTGAATTCCAACCGGTAGTTTTCATGTTATGCTCCGGACAAGGGAAAGTAACAAAGGGCAATGACTTTGTAATTAGTCAAGAGGGAGTTATGGTTCTTGTGCACTGCACTTCCTCTCAATGTGCTTGACCATTGTATTAAGTTGTATTGAATTCCAACCATTAGTCTTCAAGTTATGCTCCAGACAATGAAAATGCAACAGACCGCTGGACCGACTGACCAACCGACCACCAGGTGACTTCGATATACCCCCCAAACTTTGTTTCGGGGGTATAATTATTACCTCTTCTTCTTCCTGCAGATCAACATGTTGCTCTGTCTGATCAAGCTCTCTCCATCTGAAATAAAAAAATCCTTATAAATATTTATCCCATTCAAAACTAGAAGGGTTTTTGTCACAAAAACATATGTCTCCCAAAACTATGGATGGTCACTCATGTGAAGTTTCATTGACATCCCACCAGAAGCTTGACCTGTGAAAGCCGGAAAAGACTTTTCTATTTATAGCTCTGACGGCCATTTTGTACAGCAAAGGGGAACGTCCCGGTATTGTGAACAGCTAGGGATGGTACTGATCACCCCTGTTAAGTTTGGTTGAAATCCCACCATAAGTTTGACCTGTGAAGGCCGGACAAGATTTTCTATTTTTTTCTATCTTTTTTATCTGTCATTTTGTGCAGCCAAACAAAATGTGCCCATGACGTGCATAGCGTTGGATGGTTCTGATCACTCTTGTAAAGTTTGGTTGAAATCTCACGAGTTGTTTGACCTGTGAAGGTAGGAATTTTTTTCTCTATTTTAAGCTCTGTCGGCCATTTTGTGCAGCGAAGCAGAACGTGCCCGGGATGTGCACAACTAGCCCGGGATGTGCACAACTAGGGATGGTACTTATCACTCCTGTAAAGTTTGGTTGAAATCCCACCAGTGGTTTGACCTGTCAAGGCCAGACAAGATTTTCTATTTTTAGGTCTGGCAGCCATTTTGTGCAGCATGCGGAACCTGCTGGTGATGTGCACAACTAGGGATGGTTCTGATCACTCCTGTAAAGTTGGTTGAAATCCCACCAGTAGTTTGACCTGTGAAGGCCGGACAAAATTTATAAATTTTTAGGTCTGGCGGCCATTTTGTGCAGCCAAGCAGAACGTACCAAATGTGCACAACTATGGATAGTACTGATCATTCCTGTAAAGTTTGGTTGAAATCCCACCAGTAGTTTAACCTGTGAAGACCGGACAAGATTTTCTAGTTTTAGGTCTGGCGGCCATTTTGTGCAGCATGCGGGACCTGCTGGTGATGTGCACAACTAGGGATGGTTCTGATCACTCCTGTAAAGTTTGGTTGATATCCCACCAGTAGTTTGACCTGTGAAGGGCGGAATTTTCTTTCTATTTTTTAGGTCTGGCGGCCGTTTTGTGCAGGGAAGCGGAACATGCTGGTGATGTGCACAACTAGGGATGGTACTTATCACTCCTGTAAAGTTTGGCTGAAATTCCACCAGTGGTTTGACCTGTCAAGGCCAGACAAGATTTTTCTATTTTTAGCTCTGGCAGCCATTTTGTGCAGCAAAGCAGAACAAGCCGGTAATGTGCACAACTAGGGATGGTACTGATCACTCCTGTAAAGTTTGGTTGAAATTCCATCAGTAGTTTGACCTGTGAAGGCCAGACAAGATTTTTCTATTTTTAGCTCTGGCGGCCATTTTGTGCAGCGAAGCGGAACAAGCCGGTGAGGTGCACAACTAGGGACGGTACTGATCACTCCTGTAAAGTTTGGTTGAAATTCCATCAGTAGTTTGACCTGTGAAGGCCAGACAAGATTTTTCTATTTTTAGCTCTGGCGGCCATTTTGTGCAGCGAAGCGGAACAAGCCGGTGAGGTGCACAACTAGGAACGGTACTGATCACTCCTGTAAAGTTTGGTTGAAATCCCACCAGGAGTTTGACCTGTGAAGGGTGGACAAGCTTAATGCAGACGGACAGAAGGACGTCCAGCAGAAATGGAATAAGGGGCCATTTCTTTTGTTATTTTTTATTGTTTAACCCATTACTTCATGAGCATTTTGTGAAAAATGGCTGTTTTCATTGAAAAGTCTCCCGTTACAAGTTCAAATTGCTATGAAACTATAAACAAAAACACGGAAAAATGCGATGCAAAAAATTTCGGGCAAAATTTTCTTCCCAGAAGAATTAAATGCCAACATTTTTGGTTTTTTTAAATTAAATTTAGGGGAATTATGGTTTAATAGTCCCAAAAAAATTTTATTGAAGAAATTTATTATGTTTCTTCTGGGGTCATTTTTAGCCTCTCACAAGTCCAAAATTTTGTTGGCGATGAGGGGGACTGCCATCCCCCTTCAAACCCCCAAAACACAAGGGGGCACATCCCCCTCCTGACAACCCCCTGATGTATCTTTTGGTTGGGGGGCCACGCCGAAAAACTGGTCACTTTTTTTAACAACATTTCTCAAAAAAAAACAAGTGTTGGGGGCCTAAATAAGGCATTTTTTCACCATTTGAGACCAAAAAAAAGGGGGTGTGTGTGTGTGTGCAAAAGGCGTTAAAAGGCATGTATATCGCGTAATGAGTTAATAGAGGGCAAATGGCCCCTTACTCTATTGTTATGGAATGAACTCTATTCTTATCTTTTGTTCTGTTGACAGTTAGATAGCCCCCTATCCTTATTCGGTAGTGCGACAGTTGCCGGAGGCAAAAACAGTGTCTCCCAAAAGTTTTGGGAGACATAATTTATGCTTAAGTAGCAAATGATATGAATAGATATCATATCCCCTGTTGAAAGATAAAATACTAATAGAAGTTTCTTAGTACAATATTTCCCAGAACATTATCATCCCAAAATCACGCAAAATTGTGTTTTATCCAAAGATTAGTTTGAACAGTATAACCTCATAATGCAAAGTAATACAAAAACCATAATACATAATATCTATACCCTAAAATTGCACATAGATGACGTTATGACACATAACCAAGTGCAAACCATTACAAACCAACATTTTTTCAGCATTTAAAAAGAATTCTCTGTTCAGAGTTAAAGAAATTGTAAATGTGTAATAGGTAATGCAAAATCAAATCACCCTATTAATTAAGCAAAACTTACTTTGGAGTCTGAATTTCTTTATACTGGAGTTTTTCCACTCTTGTAGAGGCAGCCATACTGTATGGAATCACAATGTTATTAATATCATATGCATTCTCAAACCTCTTCTTTCTGTATTCCTTTTGATCTTTTAGCATGCCAGATGATGCACTTAGTGACAGCATTCCATCTTTCATTTGTGGAGAATGTGTTGGTGTCTGGCTTAGTGTACTCAAACTATCCATATCTGTGTCCTGATTCATCATAGACTTCTTCAAAGCTGCTTACCAAAATAATAAGCAATTTTAAACTTTTACAATTAAGCTACCAATTCTGGTGAGACAGTAAGATTGGGTTTCATTTTCTGCATTTAGCACTGGCAAAAAGTAAAATCAACTGACCTGTCACTATGTCGCCCACAACAAAAATACAGAAAACATTTATCTTTAAACAAGAGCCACCGCTGGAAAAGGGCAACACTTGACTTTTTCACAGTATCGGCAAAAGCAACCTGAACAACAACATTATTGTAGCAAAAGTTTTTTTTTCTTTGAAAAAGTACAGCTTAAATTATTATTCAAAATAATTATATTGTTTTTTGCAAAAATAAATGTAATACCAATTGCGAATTGTGCAGCTCTTCGTCTCTTAAGTTCCTTCCTACGCATTCTGGTTTCTGCAGTAACTTTCTTGGACTTTTTATTTGGAGATTTTCCATCGTACTTGCTGCGTAATTCTTAAATACATAAAAATATTAAACTAAACGTGTGAATACAATCAAAGCACAGAAGGCGCTGAATTTGTTTGGGTCTCAGAATGTCAGAAAGGTGAAGGTTGTGAGATTATAAACCAATTTGTTTTTGTATAGTTCCACCAATGCTGTTTCCAGTGTTATAACTGTAGTAAATTGGCTATAACTATCACTAAATGTGATTAATACCCCCGCAAGACTGCTTCAGAAATGAGGAAGTTACTCGTAACAGAATACCTTGCTAAAGAATTGAAATAGAGTTATGGTTGTGGGCAATTAAAGATAGTTGTGGTTCTTGTATGTTGCATTTCCTTTCAATGTGGTTGACCATTGATGAAGTTTTATTGAATTACTCTGTAATAAGTCCAGACAGAGTTACGCTTTTTGAGCACTGCACTTCCTCTCACTGCGCTCGACCATTGTATGAAGTTGCATTGAATTCTAAACATTTGTTTTTAATTATGCACTGGACAAGGAAAAGGAACAAAGGGCAATAACTGAAGATGGAGTTATGGTTATTGTACAATGCACTTCCTCTCACTGTGCTTGACCATTGTATGAAGTTGTATTGAATGCCAACTACTAGTTTTCAAGTTATGCACTGGACAAAAAAAGTAACAAAGAACAATATCTGTAATTAGTCCAAATCGAGTTATGGTTCTTGTGCACTGCACTTCATCTCACTGCCCTTGACCATTGCATAAAGTTTCTTTGAATTCCAACCATTAATTTTCAAGTTATGCACTGGACAATAAAAAGTAACAAGGGCAAAAACTCTTAAATGAGTCAAGAAAGAGTTATGGTTTCTGCGCACTGCACTTTCTCTTATGGACAAGAAAAAAACAATGGAAAAGTAACAAAGGGCAATAACTCCGTAATAAGTAAAGATGGAGTTATGGTTCTTGTGCACTGCACTTCCTCGCAATGTGCTTGATCAATGTATGAAGTTGTATTGAATTCGAACCATTAGTCTTCAAGTTATGCTCAGGACAAAAAAAAGCAATGGAAAAGTAACAAAGGGCAATAACTCTGTAATTAGTCAAGATGGAGTTATGGTTCTTGTGCACTGCACTTCCTCTCAATGTGCTTGATCATTGTATGAAGTTGTATTGATGTCCAACCATAAGTGTCAAGTTATGCTCAGGAAAAACAAGCAATTATCATAGTATTGCAAGCAATCCATAAGTCCCCTACCGGTTCTGAAGGGCCATTAGCCATTCACTTATGTTTCAATTTTTCTATATTTTAAGTATATTTGTTGGAAAAGTTCTTTAAAAGTGATCACAGGAAACAGTTTTTATGAACAGACAGACAGACGGACTGAAGGACACTCTAAAGTTAATATTTGAAACATCCCTGTTACCAAAATATAACATTTTTAAAAGCAAAATTCTTAAAAAGGAGATAACTCTTGAATTAAAGATGCAATTTCATAAAAAAAAATTCAGCTCTTTTTGACTAATCACAAATATTGTTATATTTGCCATGTTTTAAGCCTATTTTTTGCCAAAGCAACCAATATTTTTTTCAAAATAGGGAGAACAGATAAGACATGCATAATCTCAAGACTGCCATCTACCCATATGTCAAGTTTCATAAAAATATTTCCAGTACTTTTTGAGTTATCACTGGATTCAGTGTATGTGTAAAATTTGCCATATTTTCAGTCTATGTGTTGCCATAGCAACCAGAATTTTCAACATAGGAAGAAAAGAAAAAGAAGTGCATAATCTCCAGACTGCCATCTACCCATATTACAAGTTTCATAAAAATATTTCTATTACTTTTTGCGTATAAAAATATTTCCAGTACTTTTTGAGTTATCACTGGATTCAGTGTATGTGTAAAATTTGCCATATTTTCAGTCTATGTGTTGCCATAGCAACCAGAATTTTCAACATAGGAAGAAGAAAGAAAAGAAGTGCATAATCTCCAGACTGCCATCTACCATTATTAACAAGTTTCATAAAAATATTTCTATTACTTTTTGCGTTAACACAGGATCCAGTTTATGTGTAAAATTTGCCATATTTTCAGTCTATTTGTTGGTCCATAGCAAGCCAGAAAATTTCAACATAGGAAGAAAAGAAAAAGCCCCGTTGCATAATCTCCAGACTGCCATCTACCCATCTTTCAAGTTTCATAAAAATATTACAAGTACTTTTTGCGTTATCACTGGATCCAGTTTATATGTGTAAAATTTGCCATATTTTAAGCCTATTTGTTGCCATAGCAACCAGAATTTTCAACATAGGAAGAAAAGAAAAGACGTGCATAATCTCCATACTGCCAGCTATCCATATATCAAGTTTCATAAAAATATTTTCAGTACTTTTCAAGTTATCGCGGGATCCAGTTTTGTGGACTGACGGACTGACAGACAGACAGACAGACAGACAGACAGACAGACGGACGGAGGGTAAACCTAAAGTCCCCTCCGGTAAACCGGTAGGGGACTAAAAAGCAATGGAAAAGTAACAAAGGGCAATAACTCTGTAATTACTTTAGATACAGTTATGGTTCTGGTGCACTGCATTTCCCCTTTTTTGGCTTCCCTTGTTAAAGTTTTTTAAATTCCCAACCCAGTAATTTCAAGTTATGCCCCAGAAAAGGAAAAGTAAAAAACCAATAACTCATAATTAGTGAAGAGGGATTTTTTTCGTGCACTGCACTATCTATCAATGTGTTTGATCATTGTATAAAATTATATTAAATTCCCAAACCTAAGTTTTCAATTTTAGGGTCCGGGACAAAAAAAGAAATTTGGAAAATAACAAAGGGCAATAACTCTGAAAATTATTTTAGATAGAGTAGGGTTCTTTGAAAGATTCCCCCATATGTGTTTGACCTTTGTATAAGTTATTTTGAATTCCACCAGTATTTTTCAATTAGCCCCGGAAAAGGGAAAAGTAAAAAAGGGGGCAATAACTCTGTAATTACTTAAGGTTTGGTTCTGGCACTGCACTTCCCCTTTTTGGGCTTGACTTTGTGAAGTTTTTTGAATTAACCAGTAGTTTTAAAATTATGCCCCGGACAAAAAAAAATAGAAAGGGCAACAAAACTTTTATAAATGTGTTAATACCCCCACCAAGACTGCTTCAAAATTTGGGATGTTATGTAAAAAAAATCCTTTTAAAAAAATTTGAAATTTAGATTTGGGGGGGGCAATTAAAAATATTTGGGGTTTTGTATTTTTGCATTCCTTTCAATGTTTTGGGCCCATTGTTTGAATTTTTATTGAATTACTCTGTAAAAAGCCCAGAAAGACAAGGAAAAAGGGAAAAAAGGCAATAACTCTATAAATTTTGAAATGGATTAAGGTCTTGTGCACTGCACTTCCTCTTATTTTGCTTACCATTGTAAAGTTTTTTAAAATTCCAACCAGACTTTTTAAAATTATGCTCGGGAAAGAAAAGTACAAAGGCAGTAACTCTGATTTTGTAAAAATGGAGAAGGGCTTTTGTGCACTGCATTTCCCTTTTTAATGTCCTTTACAACTGTTTTGAAGTTGACTAAATTTAAAAACAGTATTTTTAAATTATGCCTGGAAAAGGGAAAAAATCCCCCAAGGGGGCAAAACTCTAAAATTATCAAGAGGGATTATGTTCTTGGGATGCATTCCTCTCAATGTGTAAACCATTGAGAAGTTATTTTAAATTCCAACTTTAATCTTCAATTTTTCTCCGAAAAAAAAAAACAATAAAAAAGAAAAAAGGGTCAATAACTCTTATAATTAGTCAAGAGGGGATTTTTGTTCTTGTGCACTGCAACCCCCTTTTTTGTGCTTGCCATTGTATGAAGTTGTTTTAAATTCCAACCATTTTTTTAAAGTCATTCTGGAAAAGGGAAAATAAAAAAGGGCAGAACTTTTAAAAAGTAAAGAGGGATTTGGTTCTTTGCACTGCATTTCCCCTTCAATGTGCTTGCCTTGTATTAAGTTAAAATAAATTCCCAACAATAATTTTAAGTTAAAGGTGGGACAAAAAAAGCAATAAAAAATAACAAAGGGCAAAAACCTGTAATTACTTTAGATGGGTTAGGGGTTTTTTGTGCCTGCATTTCCCCCTTTTCGTGTTTGCAATTGTATGAATTTGTTTTAAATTCCAACATAGTTTTCATTACCCCCCGAAAAGGAAAAGAAACAAAGGGCAATAACTCTGAAAATTAGTAAGAAAAGGTTATGGTTCTGTGACCTGCATTTCCCTTAAAGTGTTTTGACCATTGTATTTGTTATATTGAATTCCAACTATTAGTTTAAAGTTATATCCAGAAAAAAAGAAAAATGGAAAAGAAAACAAAGGGCAATACTCTTTATTACTTTAGATGAAGGGTTCTTTTGCACTGCACTTCTCCTTATTGTGTTTTGACAATTGTATGAAGTTGTTTTGAAATTCCAACTAGTAGTTTTTCAAGTTATCCCCGGACAAGGAAAAGTAACAAAGGCAATAAAACTCTGTAATTAGTAAAAAGATAGATTTATGGTTCTTGTTGCACTGCACTTCCTCTCAATGTGCTTGACCATTGTGTGTAGTTATATTGATTCCATCATTAGTCCTTCAAGTTATGCTCCGGACAAGGAAAATGCAACGGACGTCTGGACAGACCGGTGACGTCCTATATACCCCCAACTTCGTTTTTTGGGGTATAATAACTCTGTATTTAGTGAAGATGGACCTTATGTTCTGGTGCACTGCAGCTACCTCTCAATGTGCTTGACCATTGCATGAAGATGTTCTGAATTCCAACATTAGTCTTCAAGTAATGGCCGTACAAAAGAAAGCAATGAAAAAAAAACAAAGGGCAATAACTCTGTAATTACTTTTAGAACAGAGTTAGGTCTTGTGTACTCATTTCCCCCTATTTTGTTGCCCTTTTTAAATTTTTTGAATTAAAACCAGTAGTTTAAAAGTTATGCTCCGAAAAAGGAAAAATAACAAACCAATAACTCTGTAATTATAAAGATGGTTATGGTTCTTCTCTTGTGCACTCACTTCCTCTAAAATTTTTTCCTTGACCTTTTATGGATTTGATTGAATCTAAAATTTATCCGGACAGGAAAATTCAAGGGACCGCAGGCCCGACTGACCAAAAAATACCGACCCAAGGATTCTATAAAAACCCTTCCAAAAACTTCTTTGGGGGGGAAATAAATTTCAGAAAAATGTTGGCAAAGCAGCAGTGAACTTGTTTTTTGGGTTTTAGTCCACACCCCAACAGTATGGGTCATTTGCGACTTTCCCCCCAAAGAGGCTTTAATGCTAAAGTTAAAACAACAAACTTTATACTGACTATTGCCCCTTTCCCCTATTAGCATTTATAAAAAATGCCTGTTTTCAATGAAAAGCTTTCTTACAAGTTCAAATTGTCTTAACTATAAAAAAGAGACCAAGATGGCCCTAGATCCTCCTTTGCCCCATAAACCCCAATCGAGAAGTCTTAGACAACTCCTGACCAATTTTGATGACAATTGAGTAAAAAAGTGACCCTAGTTGGGGTTTTAAAAATTTTTCATTTTTGCCCTGTTTACCAGTTTTGACGGTTCCATATTAAAAATTGACCAAAAACAAAAACCCCTTTCCCAACCATTTTCCCGAAATTTTGGGTAAAACGAGCCCTTGGTTAACAAGTTTCTATTTTTACTCCTGGACCTAGTTTTTTCGAGATCCCATTTTTGAAAATTAAATTTATAGACAAACATTTGACAAATTTGATAAGAAATCAAAAATTACCAAGTTTAAAAAGCTTTTTTCATTTGGGGGTAACGGCCGGTGCCCATTACCCCAACACCCTTTTTTCCCTTGAATTTTTGGTCAATACAAAAATTTAATAATTTTTTCCAAACGGACAAAGGCCGATCATACCTGAACCCGCCTCAATCTAAATTTCCTTTACCATGCAACAAGGGAAAACCAAAAAATTGTTTTAAAATAGAGTCAAACCTTAAATTTGAATCTTTTTAGGCCATTTTTAGCCTCTAACAAGTCCAAAATTTTCTTGGCAATGAGGGGGGCTGCTGCCTCCTTCAAAAGGCATAGGGGGGATGCACCAACCTCCCCCCCATGAACCCCCCTGGTGTATCTTTTTGATGGAGGCGGTGCCGAAAAAGTGATCAAAACTCTCGAAAATAAGTGTTTTGGGGCCAAAATAGGGCATTTTTTTCATTATTCGAGGCCTCAAAAAAGGGGGGGGGGGGGGGGGAATGCATCAAAACGGGTATATTATGAGGTAATTGGTTAACTGATGTGTATTTAGTTATAAAATTTCATTGTTATTGAATGTTACTAAGCAATTCTTGAACTTGAGCATTTTAGACCTCTCAAGAAAATCTGAATGCTCTCACTAAATTTGGCCAAAGGAGAGAAATTCTCTCATGATAACTACAGGCCAGAATGATCCCTGTATCCAACTTGCCGTTTTAGGTTTACCAACAATTCATTTTCTCAGTGCTGAAAAAGGCAACAACTTGGTAGAATAGAAGCCATAGCTATGTAAATTGTCCAAATCATGGTCAACTTGTGTTGATAAGTGTGTAAAGTAAGCCATTGGCATAGGTAGTACTTAAGAAAAATCCAACCTTGTACGGACAGACGGAAGGTTTAATTACTATATGCCCCGGGGCAAAAAGTTAGACGCCATTAAAAACATAACGCAATATGCATGGATTTGTGCTCAGTTGAACCAAAAATATACATAAACTTACTGGCTGATGTTAAAAGAACAGCTGCAGCAGTCTTGTTAAACTTCTTGCGATTATTCTTTCTTGCCTGCTCCTTTATCTGGGCATTCAATATCTTCTGTCGCCTATAATATATTGAAACTTAACATATAATACATTAATACAACAAGATATGTTTGTAAAACATGTATGCCCCCTATCGGCAGCTAATTAGTCATGTGGTCAGGTTATTGTGACTGACTTTTGACCTAATGACCAACATATCAATAGGGGTTATCTACTGCTCATGACTAGTGACTAAGTCATTGTGGCAGCAATGCTGTTAAAGGTTGTGTGCAGCAATTTTATGAAATTTTATCACAAATCTTACCAAATAATAAATGCATAAAATTTTATGAATCATGTAGGCCTCCTCAATGACAGCAAATTTGTTATACATGTATTACATTAGACCTTAAATTGTGTGACCAAACAAGATTGCATTTGTGACAACTGCTATGCCACAGCATTAATACAACACTAAATAGTAGTGTAGGAACAGAATTATTTTTTGTTAACATTGCCATAATGCATGGATCCCTGACCTATCTAATTGTTATTATCAGTAACCATTTCACCACCACCTATTTGTTAACAAAAGAGCATATGTCAATGTTTGTGGTTAAATCTATAGCTATTCAAATAAGAGGGCCATGATGGCCCTGAAATCGCTCACCTGTATATAGGCCCCCGGGGCACGGCCAATTTTAACCCAGAGGCTTTTATTTGAACAAACTCGGTTGACACCCATTTGAAGATGTTTCATAATAAATATCTAAACTCTAGCTCTAAAAAGATTTTTTAAGTTTTTACTATATACATAAAGGGAAAAACAATGACCCCCTGGGGTGGGGCCAATTTTGACCCCAGGACTTTTATTTGAACAAACTTGGTAGACAACCACTAGAAGATTAGAAGATGTTTCATGCTTAATAGCTAAGCTCTAGCTATTTGGGTTTTTTTAAAAGGAGATTTTTTAAGTTTTTACTATATACAAATAAGGAAAATCAATGAGCCCCCCCCCCCCCAGGCGTGGCCAATTTTGACCCCAGGGCATTTATTTGAACAAACTTAGTAGACAGTGACGAGACACTGACTAGATGATGTTTCATGCCAAATATTTAAGCTCTAGCTCTTACGATTTCTAAAAGAAGATATTTTAAGTTTTTTCTTTCGGTTGCCATGGCAACCAGAATTCTGCTTGGAATTAAATTCTTTGAACAATTTTTAAAGTTGACTACGAAAGGAACATTCCTGTGAAGTTTGGATGAAATTGGCTTAATGGTTTATGAGGAGATGTTGTTTAAAGTTAAAGTTTACGGACGGACGGACGCCGGACAAAAAAGCGATCACAAAAGCTCACCATGTCATTTTGTGACAGGTGAGCTAATAAAAGGTCAGAGCAGGGATCTATCAATGCAGTTGGGTCTAGTGAATTTGGTGGTGAAGGTCATATTTCACATGGCAAAAATTTCATGACTGTACATCAAAGGACAACACAGTAAGACACTTTGTCAAAATCTAGGTCAGCTGATATCCAAGTTTAATTTACATCTTAATGTTCAAATGGACATGGTTCAAATTTCAAAGCTGTACATCAAAGGACAAGAAAGAAGGTCACATCATCAAAATCTAGGTCACCTGATATCAAAGTTAAATTTTAGAAATGGTCCAAATTGCATGGCTGTACATCAAAGGACAAGAAAGTAAGTCACTGTCCCCTTGGGCAAGGCAAAATTTTGAGCGCATGGCTATAATTTTAACAATCTCCTTAGTGGTTGACAATGTCTCATGCCAAATTTCTAACCTCTAGCATTTGTAAATTCAGAGAAGTAGATTTTTCTATATACATATAAGGAAAACTTATCGCCCAAGGCAGGACAAGATTTTTCTTATTTTTAGGCCTGGCGGCCATTTTGTGCAGCCAAGTGGAATGTGCCTGTGATATGCACAACTAGGGATAGTACAGATCACTTGAGTAAAGTTTGGTTGAAATTCCACCAGTAGTTTGACCTGTGAAAGCCGGACAAGAATTTTCTATTTTTAGCTCTGGGGGCCATTTTGTGCAGGGAAGCAGAACATGCCAGTGATGTGCACAACTATGTCCTGTAAAGTTTGGTTGAAATCCTACCAGTAGTTTGACCTGTGAAGGCTGGACATTTTACACAATTATCAACTGGAAACCACAACAAGAGGGCCCATTGGATTGCTCACCTGAGAAATAAGTCAAAAGGTTTAAGTAGATACCCTTTCACCCGAAGAAATAGCGAAAAATACAGGATTTACAGTACATATAAGGAAAATCAATGACCTCCTGGGATGGGGCCAATTTTGACCCTAGGGGTTTTATTTCAACAAACATGGTAGACATTCATTAGAACATGTTTCATGCTGAATATCTAAGCTCTACCTCTTTTGGATTTTTAAAGTTTTTACTATATACATATAAGGAAAATCAATGACACCTGGGGCCAGGCCAATTTTGATCCTAGGGCTTTCATTTGAACAAACTTGGTTGACATCCACTAGAAGATGTTTTATGCAAAATATGTAACCTCTAGCTCTTTTGGATTTTTCACAAGGAAGATTCTTTTAAGTTCTTTACTATAATATATATATGTATATATAAGGAAAAAATCAATGGACCATCCTGGGAGCCGGCAGCTAATTTTGGACCGTTACGGGCTTTTTATTTAGAACAAACATTTGTATGACCACCCATTATAGAAGATGTTTCAAATGCTCATATCCTAAGCTCCATTTTCTCTTTGGGTTTTTTTAAGAGGAAGATTGTCTTTAACGGAGGCCCAACTTTGTACAATTTGGTAGGACAGTTACCTAGAAGATTATTTCATTGTCTTAATATCTAAGCTCTAGCTCTATGGTTTATTTAAAAGAAGATTTTTTTTAAAGTTTTTACTATAGACACAGGGCCTTCACAACTGGGAGATTTGGGCGACTGAGCCTAAATGTTCTGAACTTGCCGGGTTTAAACACCAAAGTGAAATCAACTTCGCCACGCTTTTTTACTTGCCGCATGTACACAGCGCATGCCAATAAAATTAATCCTCGCCTCCAGGCGTAAATCAAACTGAATTGGCAACACACACAGGCTCTCCAGCACCCTCTGACAAAAAATTATGGCAAATTTTAGGGCAAAATTCAAGAAATTTTAGGGCTAAAATTAGGAATTTTAGGGTAAGGAAAAGAAATTCTAGGGCTAAAATTTGGAATTTTATAACTTAATTATGGCCCCCAAAAGACCATGATATGGGTTCAACTTTACATATTTGACACAAAAGAAACTCACAAATAATGCTCTAGATCAGTTACCGGTATAGCAAAGGTGTCAACCAGTGTACCACAGTCACAAGTGCATAAATGGATTTACTGGTCAACTGCCTTTAACTGTCTACTCTGAATAAGAGCTGAAAAACTACATAAAAACATAACTAGAATGAAAACATTTTCAAAGTTATAAGCATCCCGGAACAACCAATATTCAATTAGTTTAGCTGTTATTAGCCAATAATAAATGGAAGGGGAAATTATGCTTAAACTTTATTTTAGCTATAAATGCATTTATCAACACTTGTTCATATTAAGGTTGGTACGTTTTTTTTAACAAGTCTTGATCTTTCTTTGAAAAACAATATGACCCATTCAGGTCATTCCCAGGAATATTTTAACCTAAATTCAAACACCACTGAAAATTTGTTCAAGATATGTCAGGGCTACTAAAAATTGTAGAAAATTTCACAACAGAGTCAGTCTATTCAACAATTTTCAGTTTTTCCTGCCATTAAAAAACTTACACTACACTTACACTGGTATCTCTTACAAAAGATCCATTCTACAGTCACCACTTGAAAATAACTTGATTACAAATTCAGATTTTATTAATAAGGACCCCTACATAAAGTCTGATGAATATTTAGTGGTAAATCATATAAATATTTGATTAAATACACCTAAGACTGAGGTAAGTGGTAAAACTCTGTAGCCATTAAAAAATTTAACTTGCTTGGAAATATTTTTACCTCTACTTTAAACAAGTGACTATTTTGATATAGTCAAAGTGGGACAATTTTTATTTTTCCATTTAAAACAACGGTTTCATATTGTTTTTCTAATAACATCTGACAATTAATCAAGTATGGCATTTCTGCAGGGGTTGAAGTAATACAACATGTGACTTTATGCACTTTAGTCAGACATCAGCACCAATGATTGGTTTGAAGTAACATTAAAAATAAATATGTAAAAATATTTTGCCATGGACCTAAAAAACAAGCAATCTACAGTTTCATTAATCTTTTTAACAGAATTGTTGTAAATCTCATCAAATATTGTTCATAAATCACGTTTTTAACGTAAAACCCCATGGTAACACTAAAGTTCGTATACGAATTTTAACATGCAAATGAAGACTATAATCAGCTCGTGTATGAGCTACGCCACAGTGTTTAAGTTGCATAACAAACACAGCAAATTGAGATTTTCTTGTGCAAACCCACTTTAACCGTTTTAATTTCACTGTGCACTAAGCCTTGGGTTCAGAAAAAGTAATCATCTAATTAAAAAGAAATTTGTATGAAAACATCTGTACAATGCGGAAATATACTGTTAAATCAGGACTGCTACTTATAGTCATGTTTGTTGATTTAATATTGATGTACGGATGATCCGGAGGCGGAGTTTCCAATATACAAATAGAAATTGTACTTTCGATTTCGCCACAAGGAGGTTGCAGATTGCTTATAAAAGTCATTTTGGTTGTCTAAACACCAAAATAAGATCTGAAGTCGATGTGAAACCCAATTTATTAATGAAGTGTTGCTATTTCTGTTTTTATGAAATTTATTAAATGTAACTTTAAGGTTGTGATTGAAAAATGGTTGTTTCGGGATATGTTTATAACAAAACATAAAAAAAAAAGAAATTTAAGTGAAAAATAGGGCATTTTGAATTTTTCATTTTTTTAGGAATTTTAGCCAAACTAAAAAAAAAAGGATTTTTTTAGGAATTTTAGGGACGCTGGACAGCCTGCACACAGTAACTGCCGATAATTGACAGCAATTAACACATTTAAGTGACATGATATGCAGATGCAACGGACATATTGCCCTTTAATTCGCATATGTAAACATCGCTTTTTTTAAGCATAAATTCACGACCCCTGCCACTATTTAATCAGCAAGTTTAAAAAGCTTACACCAGGAATCGCTCTTATCATATTTGACAGCAATTACAGGTGAGCCAAAAACAACTGACTAATAAGCTCACTCCTATATTTACGATATATATACACTTAACAAATCTTATAAGTGTGCATGTATAAATGGTTTCATATGTGTATCAATATTTGCCCGATCATGCTGAAATTTTGAATAAATACAGAAAAGAGACACAGTATCATTTTTATCAATTTTAATTCCATTCAAGATACAAATTTAAGATGTATTTCTAAAATATGTGAATGCATGTCAAAAGTTGATGTTGCAAAATGATGTCCTAATACCGTGTATGCCCATCCTGACAGTGTATTACAGCCTGGCAGTGTCGTCACATCGATGTTGCATATCGTTGTAGATAATTTTGGTGTCGGTGAGGAAGGTTACCAACGATGCCAGTTGCTCTGTACTTAATGATTAGCCTTTGGAAATATTTCGGTGTACAACCATGCGAGGCACCAACCTTCAAATGATACATACATGTAATAAGTAAATAAAAAATATATGCATTTATGTTTGTCTTAGGTAGAAACTGAATTTAAATGATATTCGGCCTTTTACAATGCAAAGAAATTAAAATAATCATTTAAACAAATAAATTTTGTTACCAACCTCTGTTTGGTGTACTCCAGCGTTGACCAATGCCCGGGCTATGTCATGCTGTTGTATAGATAATCTACCCATGTGGTGTTTTTCTGATGTGTCGATCTCTATCGTATCCGAGAATATCATGTGCAATTTTATTTTACCCATTCTGACAATTTTTCGTGCATTTTGCGAATTAAGTTCCTTCATGGTTGAACGCACCTCATAATTAAAATTGACATGCCTGAACACGGGAAAAGTGTGAAAATGCAGCCAATAGTCAGTACGCAAAATTTTGTAGAAATATATTGATAAACGAAAAAGTTATAAGGACATAAATGGTGCACACTTATAAGATTTGTTAAGTGTATATATATGTACAATGATGTAAGGTTTAAAAATAAAAAAATTATACCGTTTTTCTGCAGCCATTGCCCTCATGGTGACTTTCGGTTGTGATTTCAAACTTTGCCATTCACCACTTTTCAACAGAGCTTCAAAATGCATAGGTAACCCAATTTCTAAAATAGAAAGTGTTTTTATGTTTTAATATTTTATTATGTGCTGATTAAATAATTCCATAATTCCACTGTAAAACCCAAGAAAGAATCATTTGCTGATGCTATAAAGTTTCTTAATTAATGTTATAAACATTTTATTTTTATTTTTGTTAATAGACTCTGTATTTTAAAAGCTAAATTCGTTATTTTCTTTAAAAAAGTTAAGACCGTAACTGAAATAGATTAATTTGACTTTTTTTGGCGAATTGCCCAACATTTTTCTCTAAATTATAACAATAAACTTGGCGTGACGTCATGTCATAGGCTCGCGTCTTTTGGGGGATTTCCAGGGAAAAAAACGGTGAATATACACTGAAAATCTATTTTTAGAAGAAACAAGAGGGCCATGATGGCCCTGGATCGCTCCCCTGACCCATCAACCGCATCCAAGCAATGTCTTAGACAAGCATCCTCGCCAAGTTTGATGACAATTTAGTCAAAAATGTGACCTCTAGTGTGTTAAAAAGGTTTTCCATATTTCGGCAATGTGACCTAATTTTTGAATGGAGACGACCCATATTCAAACTTGACCTAGAAATCATCAAAACAACCTTCCTGACAAATTTCCAGGATATTTGGATTAAAAGTGCAGCCACTAGAGTGTTAAAAAGATTTTTCTATTTTTAGCTCCTGTGACCTAGTTTTTGACCAGAGATGACCCATCTTCGAACTTGACCTAGAAATCATCAAAACAACCTTCCTGACAAATTTCCAGAATATTTGGATCAAAACTGCAGCCACTAGAGTGTTAACAAGCTTTTTCTATTTTTAGCTCCTGTGACCTAGTTTTTGACTGGAGATGACCCATCTTCGAACTTGACCTAGAAATCATCAAAACAACCTTCCTGACAAATTTCCAGAATATTTGGATCAAAACTGCAGCCATTAGAGTGTTAACAAGCTTTTTCTATTTTTAGCTCCTGTGACCTAGTTTTTGACCAGAGATGACCCATCTTCGAACTTGACCTAGAAATCATCAAAACAACCTTCCTGACAAATTTCCAGAATATTTGGATCAAAACTGCAGCCACTAGAGTGTTAACAAGCTTTTTCTATTTTTAGATCCTGTGACCTAGTTTTTGACTGGAGATGACCCATCTTCGAACTTGACCTAGAAATCATCAAAACAACCTTCCTGACAAATTTCCAGAATATTTGGATCAAAACTGCAGCCACTAGAGTGTTAACAAGCTTTTTCTATTTTTAGCTCCTGTGACCTAGTTTTTGACCGTAGATGATCCATCTTCGAAATTGACCTAGAAATCATCAAAACAACCTTCCTGACAAATTTCCAGAATATTTGTATCAAAACTGCAGCTACTAGAGTGTTAACAAGCCTTTTCTATTTTTAGCTCCTGTGACCTAGTTTTTGACCGGAGATAACCCATCTTCGAACTTGACCTAGAAATTATCAAAACAACCTTCCTGACAAATTTCCAGAATATTTGGATCAAAACTGCAGCCACTAGAGTGGTAACAAGCTTTTTCTATTTTTAGCTCCTGTGACCTAGTTTTTGACCTGAGATGACCCATCTTTGAACTTGACCTAGAAATCATCAAAACAACTTTCCTGACAAATTTCCAGAATATCTGGATCAAAACTGCAGCCACTAGAGTGTTAACAAGCTTTTTCTATTTTTAGCTCCTGTGACCTAGTTTTTGACCGGAGATGACCCATCTTTGAACTTGACCTAGAAATCATCAAAACAACCTTCCTGACAAATTTCCAGAATATTTGGATCAAAACTGCAGCCACTAGAGTGTTAACAAGCTTTTTCTATTTTTAGCTCCTGTGACCTAGTTTTTGACCTGAGATGACCCATCTTTGAACTTGACCTAGAAATCATCAAAACAACTTTCCTGACAAATTTCCAGAATATCTGGATCAAAACTGCAGCCACTAGAGTATTAACAAGCTTTTTCTATTTTTAGCTCCTGTGACCTAGTTTTTGACCCGAGATGACCCATCTTTGAACTTGACCTAGAAATCATCAAAACATTCTTCCTGACAAATTTCCAGAATATCTGGATCAAAACTGCAGCCACTGGAGTGCTAACAAGCTTTTTCTATTTTTATCTCCTGTGACCTAGTTTTTGACTCGAGATAACCCATCTTCGAACTCAATCTGTATTTTATTGAGAAAACATTTTGACAAAGATCCCAAACAAAACTGGACTGCTAAATTTGACAATGATCCCAAACAAACTAGGGCCAAAAACCCCAAATTTTTTACGACGAACTACTCTGACGCCAGACATGCCCCTCATTTACCTTATGGGTCATTGATAAGGGGTTTTTTTTTATCGATATATCGGTAATGAATTATCGGCGATACAGCGATATATCGATTGCCAGGCTAAATTTTAGCTTTCAAGTCTTTTTAAATGTTTCCTAAGGACACTGACAAAGCAGTTATATATAGACAAATGCAAAAAAGATAAACTATGAAAACTGAACAATTTGTTTCTTTTTTTTATCATTTAGCTATAAATGAAAACTAATGACTAGTAACTATAAAGTTTAAAGCCTTTTCCATTTTACTTTAGTTGTTGTTGTTGCTATTACGTAGTTACTGATCATGCTAAATCCCGTCCTTGCCGTTCCAATTAAGCCGGGTTTAATTGGCAAATTATAGTGTTTAGAACCTGAATAATTATTAAAGTTTAACATTTTGTACAAAGAAACACTGTCAAATTTTTCTTGGCATTTTCCCTTTTTAAAATCTGAATTGAGGGGTCTTGACATCCACTTAGCAGATGTGCGAGATTACAATGAATTTAGGCAGCATTTGTTGGAGACACTGGGAGGTAACTTTGGCATTGATTTCCGTTTTCATTTTAGAAAAAAAATGTTTCTGGCATCCATAACTTTATATGTCGCTTTTACTTTGACGTTTTGCGACAGTAAACAGGTCTGTCAGTTCTATAAAACCTGTTCGCTGAAGTCTCTTTAGCTAGAAATATATGTGCATTTGATATCCGATATTTAAAAAATGGAATCGATATCGAATCGGATAACAAAAATCGTTGATACACCGATATCGATTGAATCGATGACACCCCTAACCTTGACCACTTCGTGGTCAGGTGAGCTAAAAACAGTGAAAATTCTCTGATATTGACCTGTATTTTTAACAAAAAGTTGCTTCTAAGCCAATCAAGGAAAGGCATTCAAAGCTATTTACAGATTATATAATAGTCCATTGTAAGCCTAGGTTTTATTGTTAACTTATATCTTATATTAAATAACAAGAAGAGCTGTCCGTAAGACAGCGCGCTCGACTTTTTTATTGCTTGCCAATAAAAAAAGTTTTTGCAGTAAAAGGCAATACAAGAATCTCTGTATTTTTAAAGTGAACAATGGCCATGAGCATTAAGATATTTAGTGAAGAATTATTTTACTGAATTGTGTGATATCCTTGAACACTGCAGCAAAGTTTGAAATGTTTAAGTCAAAAGAGGGCTGGTAAGAAAGAAAAAAAATTAATATCTCAAACAGTTCAGTCAAAAAGTGGACTGGTACTAAAAACTTAACCAAGATTCTAAGTCGATAAAAGGCCTTAATTTTTAAAACAAATCCTTGACAGAGTTACCTTCTCTTGCGTACAGATGGGGGTAATGATGTGAAATAGCATTAAAAGTTTCAAAGCAATATCTCAAAGGGTTAAGGCAATAAGTGGATTTTACCCATATTCAATGTATTTTCTAAGTCAAAAAGGGCATAATTCTGTCAAAAACCTTGACAGAGTTATGTCCTCTTGTCTGTTGATGAAGGTCGTGATGGTAAACAAGTATGGTCAGTTTCAAAGCAATACCTCCAATGGTTTTGAAATAAAGTGAGGTGGTACAAAAAAACTTAACCAAGCTCAATACACTTTCTAAGTCAAAAAAGGGCCATAATTCTGTCAAAAACCTTGACAGAGTTATGTACTCTTGTCTGTAGATGGAGGTTATGATGGTGAACAAGTATGGTAAGTTTCAAAGCCATACTTGTAATACTTCTGAAATAAAGTGGGGTGGTACGAAAAACTTAACCAAGGTGTGACGCCGACGCCGACGCCGGGGCGAGTAGGATAGCTCCCCTTTTCATAGAAAAGTCGAGCTAAAAATCTAAAAGTAAATTTATCGCTTATTTGGAATAATGAGGGCATGGTCTTGGTGCACTAGCAGCTAGTATTTTGCATGGCACCTTACAAAAATTATTAATTTTTTGCCATTCCCTTTATCAGGGGTTGACACTAACTTTTCAGCCAGGAATCCCAACGGGACATCTGTTTTTGAATTCAAAAGTCCCTTCCCCAAGTTGGAAGTCCCTGATTTTTTTTATATAGTTATAAAGGGACAAAATAAATTATATTTATTGAAGTCAGTAATATTTAGGACATATTTTACAAGACCTATTAACACTTCCAACTGCATGTATGATTTTGTTACCAAACTTAATTATGCTGGAAGGTAACATAGAGATTTTCATTCCTTCATAATACTTAATGTTATCACAGATGGGCTATGATCAACATCCCAAAAAGTAGAACGAAAGAACAATAAAAAAGGTTGCATATCAATACTGATAGACAAAGGTTATTGCTTTATTCTTACAGGGCTCTCGATTGACACAGGGACCCGGGTTTTGACTCGTGAAAATCAGGAAATGCACAAATTTGACACGTGATAAAATCTGCACAAGAGTCAATTTGCCATGTGGGATTTTCAGCTATGCAATAATAATTACCATAAATCCACCCCTAATTACCTATCAAATCCTACATATGTTCAAATCACACTCAAAAAAAATGTCACCGTTTTGTTTATAGCCTGTGCACTGAAGCGCGACATCATTGGATGCAATTTGACAGCGCTAAAAATAGCTCTAATCAACTAGTAAGAATTACATACTTGAGGTGGCTTTTAAAGGTTTATAATACGTCTTTGATTTACTTGGAGTGCCTGTACATTTGTTATTTCTTTTTCCATTAAATATTCCTAGTGCATTTTGGTATTTAAAATTAATATGATATATAGCATACCAGTAAAGATATTTTTTATATTTTATACATTTAATCAGAAAAGCTGCTGCTTATTTTATTCTTTCACAGTAAAGATGCAATTCATTCTTTTTTATTTGTTTAGTTTTTTTGTTGTTATTTGTTTTGTTTTTTGTTGTTGTTTTTTTTTTACATATTTACATTATAACTAGGCATTTTTTCCATGTTAAATATTATCAATTTAGACTTGAGAATCTACACAAAATGACCTCCAATACAGTAATTTTTGTAACATAAAAATGATTCCTGTAGTCAAATGACACTAGAAAAAAAATTATTTGACTCATGAAAATTTTGGCCAAAGAGTCTTTGACTCGTGAAATTCTGACCCTACTGAGAGCCCTGTTCTTATAACTATATAGTTTTAGTTCAACATATATATATGCATTATATATTCCAGTATGTAATTTTCATTTGATACTATAACATTGCTGTATTAGGTCAATTTAAACAAGCAATTATCATAGTATTGCAAGCAATCCATAAGTCCCCTACTGGTAAGAGCCCAAGCAACATTCTGAAGGGCCACAGACAGACGGACTGAAGGACACTCTAAAGTTTTTTTTTAAACATCCCTGTTATCAAAATATAACATTTTTAAAATCCTATCATGATTGAAGAAGTTGGAGTAAAAATTACCAATTTCTCGAAAAAAAAGTCTAAGTTCAAAAGGGGCATAATTCTGGAAATAGTCTTGCTAGAGTATTGAACACTCACAAATGTTGAGTGATAATAAGAAACATTTATATGAAGTTTGAAGTAGATACATTTCAGAAAAAGAAGTTATTAAAAAAAACAATGTTTTTTTCATGAAATTTTCAGTTCAAGGGAGGTAATTCTGATAAATTTTGTGCTAGAGTTGTAAACCTTGTCACATATGATGTGGTTGATTACAAGCAACTTATATTTAAAGTTTGAAGAAAATACCTGAAGAAATAAAGAACTTATAGTGAAAAAACTTAAAACCTAGAATCAGAAATCTTGAAATTCAGTCTATTTGTTGCCATAGCAACCAGAATTTTCAACATAGCAAGATAAGAAAAGGATGTGCATAATTTCCATACTGCCATATACCCATATGGCAAGTTTCATAAACAGATTTTCAGTACTTTTTGTGTTATCACTGGATCCAGGTTATGTGTAAAATTTGCCATATTTTCAGTCTATTTGTTGCCATAGCAACCAGAATTTTCAACATAGGAAGAAAAGAAAAAGACGTGCATAATCTCCATACTGCCATCTATCCATATATCAAGTTTCATTAAAATATTTTCAGTACTTTTTGTGTTATCGCGGGATCCAGTTTTGTGGACGGACTGACGGACGGACAGACGGACAGACTGACTGACGGACGGACGGACAGACGGACGGAGGGTAAACCTAAAGTCCCCTCCGGTAAACCGGTAGGGGACTAATAAGTGTAAAATAGTCAAGAGAAAAAAATGAGTTAACATCATGAGTTACTTTTGCTCATAATTCCTAACTTATTTTTTTTGTTTCTATACAATTGAAGATTTCCATAGTGCATAGATCACTGACCTATCTAATTCTTTTTATAAGATTAGTGGTTATTAAATCTATTGTTATTCAAATAAAAGATCAGAGTAGAAATCTATCAATGCAGTTGAGTCTAGTGAATTTGGTGGTGAAGGTCATATTTCACATAGCCAAAATTCCATGGACAACACAGTAAGGCACTTTGTCAAAATCTAGGCCAGTTGGTATCAAAGTTCACTTTACATCTTAATCTGTGCCCATGGTTCAAATTTCATACACATTAAGGACAAAAAATAGGTCACATCATCAAAATCTAGGTCACCTGATATCAAAGTTCAATTTTACAAATAAAAATGTGCACATAGTCCAAATTTCATGGCTGTACATCAAAGGACAAGAAAGTAGGTCACTGTCCCCTTGGGCAAGGCAAAATTTTGATCCAATGGTTTAATTCAAACAATCTTGATACAGGTCCACCAAACAACATTTCATGTCAAATATCTAAGCTGTAGCTTTCTCCAATTCAGAAAACATTTGTTTAAGTTTCTGTTTTTACTATGTGTACATAATGAGAATCACTGCCCCCGGGCAGGGCCAATTTTGACACCAGGGGCAAAATTTGAACAACTTTGGTAGAGGACCTATGGATGATATTATAAAGCAAACATCAAAGCTCTTAGCCTTGTACCTTCAGACGATAAGATTTTTTAATTTTTCACTATATGTACATAGTGAAAATCAATGACCCCCGGGGAGAAAAACCTATGACCCCTGGGGTAGGGCAAATTTTGACACTAGAGGCAAAATTTGAACAACTTTGGTAGAGTACCTATAGATGATATCATAATTATACCAAATATCTAAGCTCTAAGCCTTGTACCTTCAGACAATAAGATTTTTTAATTTTTTTACTATATGTACATCGTGAAAATCAATGACCCCCAGGGTAGGGCCAAATTTGACCGCAGGGCTATAATTTGAACACTCTTGGTAGAGGTTCACTACACAATGTTTCATGCAAAATATCTAACCTCTAGTCTTTGTCAATTTCTAGAAGATGATTTTTTAAGTTTTTACTATATACATAAAAGGAAAACCTATGACCCCCGGGGCGGGGCTAATTTTGACGCTAAAGCAAAATTTTAACAACTTTGGTAGAGTACCTATAGATGATATCATATACCAAATATCAAAGCTCTAAGCCTTGTACCTTCATACAAGAAGGTATTTTAGTTTTTACTATATGAAAAATAACGTGAGCCGAATTTGTTTATCCGAAATCTCGTACACTATTGATTATGGACTGCCGACTTTTTTCACTGTGTTCTTACACCATAGTAAACATCAAATATTAAACAAAACTATATAAAACAAGAGGGCCATGATAGCCCTGAAGTCCCTCACCTGTATATAGGCCCCCAGAGCGGGGCCAGTTTAAACCCCAGGGCTTTTGTTTGAACAAACTTGGTAGACACCCATTAGAAGATATTTCATGCTAAACATCTAAGGTTTTGGCTCGTTGAGTTTTTAAAAAAAAGATTTTTTAAGATTTAACTACACAAATATAGTTAAAAGCAATGACACCCCTAGGGCGGGGCCAGTTTTGACCTCATTTGACACTCACTAGAAGATGTTTCATGCTTAATATCTAAACTCTAGCTATTTGTTTTTTTTTAAATCAGATTTTTAAGTTTTTGCTATACACATATAAGGAAAATCAATGTCACCCGGGGCAGGGCCAATTTTGACCCTAGGGCTTTTATTTGAACAAACTTTGAAGACACTAACTGGAAGATGTTTCATGCTTAATATCTTAACTCTAGCTATTTGGGTTTATTTCAAAGAAGTTTTTTTAAGTTTTTGCTATACACATAAATAAAATCAATGGCCCCCGGAGCGGGGCCAATTTTGACCCAAGGGCTTTTATATCAACAAACTTTGTAGACACTCACTAGAAGATGTTTCATGATTAGTAACAAAACTCTAGCTATTTGTTTTTTTTTCAAAGAAGATTTTTTTTTTTTAAGTTTTTGCTTAACACATATAAGGAAAATCAATGACCCCCGGGGCAGGGCAAATTTTGACCCAAGGGCCCTTATTTGAACAAATTTGGTAGACACCCATTAGAACATGTTTCATGCTAAATATCTTAGCTCTAGCTCTTTGGGTTCTTTAAAAGAAGATTTAATAAGTTTTTACTATATGCATATAGGGAAAATCAATGACCCCCTGGGGCGGGGCCAATTTTGACTCCAGGGCTTTTATTTGAACAAACTTGATAGACACTCACTAGAAGATGTTTCATGCTAAATATCTTAGCTCTAGCTCTTTGGGTTCTTTAAAAGAAGATTTTATAAGTTTTTACTATATGCATTAAGGGAATATCAATGACCCCCTTGGGCGGGGCCAATTTTGACCCCAGGACTTTTATTTGAACAAACTTGGTAGACACCCATAAGAAGATGTTTCATGCTAAATATCTTAGCTCTAGCTCTTTGGGTTCTTTAAAAGAAGATTTTATAAGTTTTTACTATATGCATATAGGGAAAATCAATGCCCCCCGGGGCGGGGCCAATTTTGACCCCAGGGCTTTTATTTGAACAAACTTGATAGACATTCACTAGAAGATGCTTCATGCCAAATATCTTAGCTCTAGCTCTTTGGGTTCTTTAAAAGAAGATTTTTAAGTTTTTACTATATGCATATAGGGAAAATCAATGACCCCCTGGGGCGGGGCCAATTTTGACCCTAGGGCTTTTATTTGAACAAACTTGGTAGACACTCATTAGAAGATGTTTCATGCCAAATATCTAAGCTCTAGCTCTTACGGTTCTTTAAAAGAAGATATTTTAAGATTTTTCTTTCGGTTGCCATGGCAACCAGAGTTCTGCATGAAATGGAATTCTTTGAACAATCTTGATAGAGCTTCATACAAAGAGTATTCCTGCCAAGTTTCATTAACATTGGCCTTGCGGTATCATAGAAGATGTCCTTAGAATATTTAAAATGTGGACGGACGACTGACGACGGACGCCATTTGGTTGGCCATCCTAAAAGCTCACCTGCACTTTGTGCAAGGTGAGCTAAAAATAAACCCTCAGAATGCAGGGATGTTTCGGCATCGCTTTTGCCCGATCATGATCTGGAAAGCACACCAGAAAAGAAAAAAAAATTATTAAAGCGGCAAACAAAGCTGTACTTAAAATTTTATCACCAAAGAGTGGTGTTAAGCGTAAACGTGGAAGTTACGGACATTATGATTTTGATTGCTATATTGACAGAGTTCTTTTGATATTCAGTGCTTCCGTTAACAGGCATACGGCCGTAAATTACGCCCGAGAATTGTATCTGTACGCCGAAAATTAAGATCAGAGACGTACCGCTGACTTCCAAAAATTTAGGAATACGGACGCCACGACCATTTTCCGACCTTTTCTCACTTTCCCGGGGTACGATTGGATTATTTATTTAACTCCGCCTCCTGAATGAAATGGTTGACATGACAGCGAAGGGTGAAATTATGCGAATGCACCTGGCGCGTGACGAATTAACGAGTGTTGATTTATGACCTTGATTAGCGTGAAAACAAAGTGATTGGATTAATTGTTTGTTTTGTACGGATAATGGACAGTTAATTGACATAAACTCTGGTAAGTATCTGATTTTACTTTAATTAGATAAAATGATTTATTCATAATTGTGTGCATCGGCAAGTTTTGATTGATATCCGAAAGTTTGCCGTAATGCCGAGTCGGCGAAGTGTATTTTTGTCTTTTGATTTTTTCCTTTTTGAATTCGAAGACATTTAATTTTCACACATTCTATTGATGTTGATTTGATTGTTTATTTTTTTTTTCACTCGCTTATTATGAGAAGCAAAGTTACATTTAAAAACCTATTTCCCAACCATCACACATCACATTCTCAAAATGTCTCAACGCTCACTTCTGCAATTTGGTATATCTCAAAAACGTAATTAAGAAAAATAATTTGGTCAAGAACGGTGTTCGAAATTATTTTCATAAAACTTTCAATTTACAAGCCTGGTTGAATTTAACCAAATTTGGGTTGTTAATGTGTTATGATTCATTTGATACACTGAAATTGTATTCGGTAGTAGATTAGTCTAAATAATTTTAATCACAAACAAGATTGCATTTGAGAAAATGCTATGCCACCGCATTAATACAACACTCAATAGAAGTGTAGGAACAAATACTGTTGAAGAACGGGTCTTTTATTAACTTTGTATATTATTGTCTGGATGAGTCGGTACCAATGCAAAACCAACGTATTACTATAAACTGCTAGCATTCCCTTGCAGAAAGATAAGCAGACGACAGCCTAAATTTCATGACTACATCAAAGGACAACACAGTAAGACACTTTGTAAAAATCTAGGTCAGCTGATATCAAAGTTCACTTTACATCTTAATCTGTGCACATGGTTCAAATTTCATAGCTGTACATCAAAAGACAAGAAAGTAAGTCACATAATCAAAATCTAGGTCACTTGATATAAAAGTTCAGTTTTACAACTAAAACTGTGCACATGGTCAAAATTTTCATTACTGTACATCAAAGGACAAGAAAGTAGGTCACTGTCCCCTTGGGCAAGGCAAAATTTGACCCAAGGGTTTAATTCAAAACAATCTTGATACAGGTCCACCAAACAACATTTCAAGTCATAAATTTAAGCTGTAGCTTTCTCCCATTCAGAAAACATTTGTTTTATTTTCTGTTTTTATTATGTGATATAATGAAAATCACTGCCCCCAGGCAGGGCCGATTTTGACACCAGGGGAAAAAATTTTGAACAACTTGGTAGAGGACCTACAGATGATATTATATAGCAAACATCAAAGCTCTATGCCTTGTACCTTCAGACAAAAATAGTTTTTATTTTGTTTTTTACTATATGTTACATAATGAAAATCAATGAACCCGGGCGGAACCAATTTTGACCCAGGGCTATAATTTGAACAATCTAAGTAGAGGTTCACTTCCCAAAGTCTCATGTCATAAACTTAACCTCTAGCCTTTGTCAATTCAGAGAAGTAGATTTTTCAAGTTTTTACTTTATACATATAAGGAAAACTATCGCCTCTAGGGCAGGGCAATTTTTCACTAGGGGCATAATTAAAACAACTTTAGTAGAGAACCCATAGATGATATTATGTACAAAATCAAAGCTCTAAGCCTTGTACTTCAGACAAGAAGATTTTTTAATTTTTTACTATATGTACATAGTGAAAATCAATACCCCTGGGGGGGGCCAATTTTGACACCAGGACTATAATTTGTACAATCTTGCTAGAGGTTCAATACTTAATGTTTCATGCAAAATATCTTAACTCTAGCCTTTGTTAATTTAGAGAAGATGATTTTTTAAGTTTTTACTATACACATATATAAGGAAAACCTATGGCCCCCGGGGCGGGGCTAATTTTGACACAAGAGGCAAAATTTCAACAACTTTGGTAGAGTACCTATAGATGATATCATTTAACAAATATTAAAGCTCTAAACCTTGTACCTTCAGACAATAAGATTTTTTGATTTTTTACTATATGTATATATTGGAAATCAATGACCCCCGTGGCATGGGCAATTTTGACCCCAGGGCTATAATTTGAAAAATCTTGCTAGAGGTTCACTATACAATGTTTCATGCAAAATATCTAACCTCTAGCATTTGTCAATTGCTAGAAGAATTTTTTTCAATGACCCCCGGGGCGGGGCCGATTTTGACCCCAGGGCTATAATTTGAACAATCTTGGTAGAGGTCTACCAGACAATGCCTTATGCAAAATATCTAAGCTCTAGGCCTTCTGGGTCTTTACAAGAAGATTTTTTAAATTTATTCTTATAATTCCTTTTGGTTGCCATGGCAACCAGATTTCTGCATGGAATGAAATTCTTTGAACAACTTTGGGAGCCCTTCACCCAAGGATCAATCCTGCCAAGTTTGGTTGAAATTGGACAAGTGGTTTTTCACAAGAAGATCTTTTAAGTTCACTATATAATCTATATAACACACACACACACAAACAAACAAACAAACAACACACACACACACACACACACACACACACAGGTGAATCGCTATATGCCACCGCATCGCAGATGCTGCGGTGGCATAAAAATATTTAAACAACCATTTTTATTTTACAAATAAGAAATATTTGGATGTCTTAAGGATGTCATTTTTTTTTATTTCAGGAAATCTACAGAGAGTCACAATTGTAAAACACAATGAATCCAAGGACCTGCTGTGCAGGCTGATATGAGACAACAGCTGTAATTATGGTACTCATCCAGAGGTAGAAAAAGAAGAACCCATCTTACACATTTCAGAATCTACTTGTACCATGATTGATTAAAGAATTAAAAGTTTTCTGGAAATATTATTGTTTTTGTTATACCAATGAGCAAATGTTTGAATGTTATCACTGAAGGGTTCTACATGGTTACCACTGTCCTTAAATAACAACAATACAGTCCTTTTTAGGGTAATGTTCTTAGTTCTATCGAAAAATAATAATCAGCAACCATGTAAAGGTACTTTGAACTTAAAACATTAAAAGGAATGACATTTCTAGAATCTTGTGATTAAAATAATTGCTGTTACTTGTATCATCCTATACTATAAATCAAACATTGAAACATGAAAAGTATACGCGAAAAGAACAACTGACTTCCAGAAATTTTCCTCATGACTTCCAAAATTCCTTGAAAGGAAGTCCTGACTTCCTAAAAAAAATTCCTAGTGGAAGCCCTGGATATTTATAAAATAGTAGTAGTTTACTTAGTTTGTGTTTTTATTGCTTTATGGCAATATTCATAACAATTCATTACTTCCTAACAGGTGCCCGTAAAATTCGAATATATCCGGTCAAGTAGCTTGAACAACGTCTAAAATAAAAATTTCTCTCCAATTTATTCGCGAAATCGTGCGGACTTATTTGCGCAAACAAATATTCGCGCTTCGTGGCCATCCGCGAATAAAGCGAATATTAATTGGTCGCGAATATTCGTTGGGTTACAGTATGTATATAATGAAAATCAATGACCCCCGAGGGCGGGGCCAATTTTAACCCTAGGGCCATTATTTGAACAATCTTGATAGAGGTCTACTACACAATGTTTCATGCCAAATATCTAATCTGTAGCCTTTGCCAAATCAGAGAAGAAGATTTTTTTAGATTTTACTATATACATATAAGGAAAAACCTATGACCCCCCGGGGCGGGGCCAATTTTGACACTAGGGACAAAATTTGAACAACTTTGGTAGAGGACCCATAGATGATACCATATACCAAAAATCAAAGCTCTGGCCCATGTACTTTCAGACAAGAAGATTTTTAATTTTGTGTTTTTTGAAATCCTTTTCTGGCCCTATGACCTACATATGCAACAGACCGGAACCATTTGAACAACTTTGAAAGGGGACCACCCAAGGATCATTTCTGTAAAGTTTGGTTGATGTGCAGTCATTGGTTTCAGAGGAGATGTTGTTAATGTTCAAAAGTTAACGACGCACGCCGCACGACGGACACAGGGCCATCACAATAGCTCACCCTGAGCATTGCTCAGGTGAGCTAACAAATCATTTTTACTGTGATGGTTCAAAATACAGCAAAATATAAGCAAATGCTGACATTGGAATGTTTGGTATCTGGAGAATTTTCGTGTTTTGTTAACAATGTTTCATTTCCGGTTTACTTCTTGCAAGTTTATCATGTTTAAAAAATACTTTTTTGCAAGATTAAATGAATACTTTAAAGTTGATTAATGATAAATTTTAATTGTTTAGTATAGTTTTCATTAAAAAATTTGAAGTGCCAATGGGACATCTGACTTGGATTTTCAGAAAATCCGTTGCCAATTTTTGGAGTCCTCGGGACAGCGAGACTGCGTTAGTGTTGAACACTGTTTATAAATTGTTGATTCACTAAAATATTTACTGGGCCACCAAAATTTTTAGTCAGTGGTCCAGGTGGCCACCAAGCTTAAATGGATAGTTTTTTAAATCCCTGGAGTTGTCACGGACGGACAGGCAGACGGCCGGACAGAAAGACGGCCAAAGCGGCGACTATATGCTCAAACTTTAAGAAGCATAAAAATATATCTGTTTGCTATTGAAGACCCACAGTTAAAAGGCGCGAGTTGGAAGGAAGGCTTTTTTTTGTTATATGATTTTCACAGAACATAAGTATATTATACCCTTGGTTAAGCAGAATTCTGATGAATTGTGAAAATTTGGACATCATCATCAAAGGTGATGACAATTGACATCTATTAGACAGTAAAAAACAAAAATATATTCCCTAGTAATTATAACATGAAATTAAAAATAAAATGACTTTGTAGACATAAATTCAAGCAGTCAAATTACCTATGTGATGCAACTAATTCTGCTTAAATATTCCCAAACAACATGGAAAAATTATATTTAATTTTAATACAACACGGCCTTATTTCAATGAAATTGTTGCGATATGATCTTAAAGATTGCGCAATACTTGACACCGTGCTGTGTCTGCTAATCAAAAAAACTAGAGAGCCCAGAGGGCCCTGGATTGCTCACCTAAGAAAAAGGTCGAAAAGGTCAAAGTGTAGCCCCTTTTCACCCCAGAAGCACAATTTGAAAACAAGGTACAGCTAAATCTGAAAAAATAGTACACGGACACCAAGGAAATTTTTGTGTAAAATTATTTCAAAACTGAACAATGAATGATGTCGTTTAGATGTTGTTGTTTTCTAATTATACCTCTGGCAGCCATTTTATTAAACAGCTAATAAAAAGATGATAGAACTAGAACTGCCACTATCATGGCGTGAATACCCCCGCATACCACTTTGTCAGAATCAACAGTGGCCATTTAGAGCTCAAGGACAACCTCCCTGCCAAATCTGAGGTTACTAAGCCAGTGCATTGCTAAGTTATGTATTCTACATGCTTCAAATGTGAAAATGTCAAAATCAATACATTGCGGACAGGACATTCTTTAGTAATTGAGAAGAAAAGCTTTTTTTTTGTCAAGGTCCCTGTGACCTTGACCTTTGACCCAGTGACCTCAAAATCAATAGGGGTCACCTTATAGTCATGATCAACATCCATGCCAAATATGAAGACTGTGGGTCAAAGGAATCTTAAGTTAATGGGTGGACAAACTTTTTGAAGTCAAAGTCCCTATGACCTTGGTCTTTGATCCAGTGACCTCAAAATCAAAAGGGGTCATCTACTAATCATGATCAACATCCATGCCAAATATGAAGACTATGGGTCAAAGGAATCTAAAGTTATTGGGCAGACATACTTTTTGAAGTCAAAGTCCCTGTGACCTTTGACCTGGTGACCTCAAAATCAATAGGGGTCATCTACTAATCATGACTAACCTCAATTCCAAATATGAAGACTGTGGGTCAAAGGAATCTTAAGTTATTGGGCGGACAAGCTTTTTGAAGTCAAGGCCCCTGTGACCTTGACCTTTGACCTGGTGACCTCAAAATCAATAGGGGTCATCTACTAATCATGACTAACCTCCATGCCAAATATGAAGACTGTGGGTCAAAGGAATCTTAAGTAATAGGGCGGAAAAGCTTTTTGAAGTCAAGGCCCCTGTGACCTTGACCTTTGACCTGGTGACCTCAAAGTCAATAGGGGTCATCTACTAATCATGACTAACCTCCATGCCAAATATGAAGACTGTGGGTCAAAGAATCTTAAGTTATTGGGCGGACAAGCTTTTAGAAGTCATGGCCCCTGTGACCTTAACCTTTGACCTGGTGACCTCAAAGTCAATAGGGGTCAACTATTAATCATGACTAACCTCCATGCCAAATATGAAGACTGTGGGTCAAAGGAATCTTAAGCTATTGGGCGGACAAGCTTTTTGAAGTCAAGGCCCCTGTGACCTTGACCTTTGACCTGGTGACCTCAAAGTCAATAGGGGTCATCTACTAATCATGACTAACCTCAATGCCAAATATGAAGACTGTGGGTCAAAGGAATCTTAAGTTATTGGGCGGACAAGCTTTTTGAAGTCAATGCCCCTGTGACCTTGACCTTTGACCTCAAAATCAATAGGGGTCATCTACTAATCATGACTAACCTCCATGCCAAATATGAAGACTATGGGTCAAAGGAATCTTAAGTTATTGGGCGGACAAGCTTTTTGAAGTCAAGGCCCCTGTGACCTTGACCTTTAACCTGGTGACCTCAAAATCAATAGGGGTCATCTACTAATCATGACTAACCTCCATGCTAAATATGAAGACTACGGGTCAAAGGAATATTAAGTTATTGGGCGGACAAGCTTTTTGAAGTCAAGGCCCCTGTGACCTTGACCTTTGACCTGGTGACCTCAAAATCATTAGGGGTCATCTACTAATCATGACTAACCTCCATGCCAAATATGAAGACTGTAGGTCAAAGGAATCTTAAGTTATTGGGCGGACAAGCTTTTTGAAGTCAAGGCCCATGACCTTGACCTTTGACCTCAAAATCAATAGGGGTCATCTACTAATCATGACTAACCTCCATGCCAAATATGAAGACTAAGGGTCAAAGGAATCTTAAGTTATTGGGCGGACAAGAAAAAACCGACGGACAGCTGGACGGCCGGACAGCCGGACGGCCAAGCTGATTCCAGTATACCCCCCTTACAACTTTTTTAAGTTTTTACAATATACATTTATATATAGAAATCATCAAAACAACCTTCCTGACAAATTTCCAGGATATTTGGATCAAAACTGCAGCCACTAGAGTGTCAAAAGATTTTTCTATTTTTAGCTCCTGTGACCTAGTTATTGACCAGAGATGACCCATCTTTGAACTTAACCTAGAAATCATCAAAACAACCTTCCTGACAAATTTCCAGAATATTTCCACTAGAGTGTTAACAAGCTTTTTCTATTTTTAGCTCCTGTGACCTAGTTTTTGACTGGAGATGATCCATCTTCAAACTTGACCTAGAAATCATCAAAACAACCTTCCTGACAAATTTCCAGAATATTTGTATCAAAACTGCAGCCACTAGAGTGTTAACAAGCTTTTTCTATTTTTAGCTCCTGTGACCTAGTTTTTGACTGGAGATGATCCATCTTCGAACTTGACCAAGATATCATCAAAACAACCTTCCTGACAAATTTCCAGAATATTTGGATCAAAACTGCAGCCACTAGAGTGTTAACAAGCTTTTTCTATTTTTAGCTTCTGTGACCTAGTTTTTGACCTGAGATGACCAATCTTTGAACTTGACATAGGAATCATCAAAACAACCTTCCTGACAAATTTCCAGAATATCTGGATCAAAACTGCAGCCACTAGAGGGTTAACAAGCTTTTTCTATTTTTAGCTTCTGTGACCTAGTTTTCGACTCGAGATGACCCATCTTCAAACTCAATCTGTATTTTATTGAGACAAACATTCTGACAAAGTTTGTCAATGATCCAATCAAAACTGTGACTGCTAGACTGTTAAATATAGCTTCCTATACACCAAGTTTGATTCCTAACTCTACAGTACTGGACACGCGAAACACTCACAATTTGCGTTTTCGCGGCGAACCCTCATGCTTTATAACGCGAGCAAATTCGCGGCAACTTGAGACAATTCCCTCGAATTCGACTCGCGGTCATTTTGCCGTGAACATTTGCCCGGAATAATACATGTTACTTTGTATAATAAATGTATGTTGTACTCTATGATGTTGAAACCATTCGTATTTAAATGATATACATGTACATGTATGAAAATTAATTAGTAGATCTACATCAAGTTGTATCAAGAAAATCTTGTAATTGTTTGTAATTAAATTGTTTTATTGTCGACCAATCAACTTGCATCTTTCTACTCATCATCTACTCATCTCATGCACCTGGCATTTTTTACTCGTGAAATAGAAAGTTAAGAAAGTCTTAATTTAAGTGATAAAACATTTACAATTTTCAACAATTATAATTAGCGTATTAGACGTAATAATAAGTTACACCTGTGAACCGGTAATAAATGTCGCACTGTATTGTTCTAAAAATAGAATATGTGCGAAGGAAACAACGTATTTTAATTACATTTGTATTATTATCAAAGTAACAATTGGACAATTTGTTATCGTGCGTTCTTTGATGTAGTTCCAAATACATTTTGTAATTTTAATCTCGTTTTGTTGTTAACTAATTTTCATCCAGCACCTGATTGCTTTGTTTTCGAATACAAAATGTATACGCTGTACACTGTACAAGTTCAATTGCTAAATATTAATAAATATACATGACATTTACAAGATTTTTTTCAAAGTTTTTACTATAATATTATGTATATAGTAAAAATTAAACAAGAGGGCCATGATGGCCCTGAGGTCGCTCACCTGTATATAGGCCCCCGGAGCGGGGCCAGTTTAGTCCCCAGGGCTTTTATTTGAACAAACTTGGAAGACACCCATCAGAAGATGTTTCATGATGTTAAGTTTTTACTACACACATATAATGAAAAAGAATGACCCTCCGCCCCCCCCCCCCCCCCCCCCTTTGGCAGGGCCAATTTTAACCCAAGGGCTTTTATTTGAACAAACTTGGTAAACACCAACAAAAAGATGTTTCCTGCTTAAAATCTAACCTCTAGCTCATTGGGTTTTTTAAAAGAAGATTTTTTAAGTTTTTACTATACACATATAGTTAAAAACAATGACACCTCTGGGGTGAGGCCAGTTTTAACCCCAGGGCTTTTATTTGAACAAACTTTGTAGACACTTACTAGAAGATTTTTCATGCTTAATATCTAAACTAGCTATTTGGGTTTTTTCAAAGAAGATTTTCAAGTTTTTGCCATACACATAAATAAAACAATGGCCCCCGGGGCGAGGCCAATTTTGACCCAAGGGCTTTTATATCAACAAACTTTGTAGACACTCACTAGAAGATGTTTCATGATTAGTAACAAAACTCTAGCTATTTGTTTTTTTTTCAAAGAAGATTTTTTTTCTTAAGTTTTTGCTTTACACATATAAGGAAAATCAATGACCCCCAGGGCAGGGCAAATTTTGACCCCAGGGCCCTTATTTGAACAAATTTGGTAGACACCCATTAGAACATGTTTCATGCTAAATATCTTAGCTCTAGCTCTTTGGGTTCTTTAAAAGAAGATTTTATATGTTTTTACTATACGCATATAGGGAAAATCAATGACCCCCTGGGGCGGGGCCAATTTTGATCCCAGGGCTTTTATTTGAACAAACTTGGTAGACACTTATTAGAAGATGTTTCATGCTAAATATCTTAGCTCTAGCTCTATGGGTTCTTTAAAAGAAGATTTTTTAAGTTTTTACTATAATTATGCATATAGGGAAAATCAATGACCCCCTGGGGCAGGGCCAATTTTGACCCCAGGGCTTTTATTTAAACAAACTTGGTAGACACTTTTTAGAAGATGTTTCATGCTAAATATCTTAGCTCTAGCTCTATGGGTTCTTTAAAAGAAGATTTTTTAAGTTTTTACTATATACATATAGGGAAAATCAATGACCCCCTTGGGCGGGGCCAATTTTGACCCCAGGGCTTTTATTTGAACAAACTTGGTAGACACTCACTAGAAGATGTTTCATGCCAAATATCTAAGCTCTAGCTCTTTGGGTTTTTTAAAAGAAGATATTTAAAGTTTTTTCTTTCGGTTGCCATGGCAACCAGAGTTCTGCATGGAATTAAATTCTTTGAACAAGTTTTAAAGGTGACCACCAAAGGAACATTCCTGTGAAGTTTGGACGAAATTGGCTTAGTGGTTTATGAGATGTCATTTAAAGTAAAAGTTTACTGACGGACGGACAACGGACAGACGCCGGACGAAAAGCGATCACAAAAGCTCACCCTGTCACTTTGTGACAGGTGAGCTAAAAACCCCGGGCTTGACCAAGTAGTACTTTCTATTATTGTATTTTTGCCGTAAATTACGGCGATTCATCGCGGCGATTTTTCGTGAACCGCCATGAAATTTGGCGAACTTGCACGCGGCAATGTTTTACCGCGTAATGTCCCGTCACGTCATAGACTACACACGCGGCATAACGCGACTTTTGCGGGTTTCGCGTGTCCAGTCTTTTAGTTATTGTCTAGAAACCATTTTCTATTTTCAGTAATAGTGACCTTGACCTAGATCCCAGGGGGTCCAAATGCAATACCAACTGGGGTCTTCATATTAGCTTGCTATACACCAAGTTTGATTATAATATCTCATTCCTAACTCTAGTTATTGTCCGGAAACCATTTTTCTATTTTTAGTAATGGCAGGGCCTTTTTGCTCGTTTTGAGGATGGCGCCCTTGCCCATTTTGTGGGGAAAAAATGCGTGGTTTTCATACTTTTGGGGAAAATATCTTATTTTCCACAGGCAGTCTGTGTGTGGTTCTTTAACCATATATACTATAAATAAAAGACTTATTTAAATCACACATTTGGGTGGAAATGTAATATATTTGCATATTTTCCTCCAAACACACTTAAGGAGCTTTCTGTCCAACATAAGTTGGAGATTTTTTTTACAGATCAATTTATTGCCACTTTATATTTGCCCAAGAATACCTTGACTCATATTTCCTAATAATAGGAAATTTACGTAGGACATGAGTTCTTGATTTGATTCTGAGGGAACATTATTATCAGTTCCCACTGTATCACTGTTACTTGCACTGTTGTGCTAGACTCGCTATTTCCCACACTTGGGCATGTTGTGCTACTCGGACACATGAACATGCGAGTGGATACATGTATTGGATTTTCTTGCACTTACAGGAAGGTCAACAATTCGTCCAATTTTTCATAAACAATAACAAATGTCTCTCAATCGTATTTTCTTCTTGTTCTGTGACATTGTTTACATTTGCGACATCGTAAATCGTTCGCCGTATTGTCGTAAAAAAAATCACGTGTGCACTAAAAAATAAGGCAGCGGGGTTTTCCCATGTTGCTTTTAGAAAGTTGCAAACTCAGACCGAGGCTGTGAGTTAACATCAATTGTATTGAAACAAGGTATCCCTCTTGTGGGTAATTGAAAAATTAGCTTTCATTGGACAAAAACAATGATCTATTTTTAAACAAGAAAGTTTAACAAGTTTAACAAGTTTTTTTCTTCAATTAAACATTTCTTTGAAAGGGGAAATCTTCCCAAGAAGGGAATTTTAGACTGTTTTTTGGGGAAAAAAGGTAGTAAGTTGGCTTGGGGAAGTAGCCGGATACCGGCTACAGTAAAGAAGGGTAAAAAGGCCCTGAATGGTGACCTTGACCTTGATCCAAATGCAATATCAACTGGAGTCTCCACATAAGGTTGCTATATACAAAGTTTGATTACAATACCTCATTCCAAACTCTAGTTTTTGTCCGGAAACCATGATGTGGACCGACCGACAAGCTGACTCCTATATACCCCCCCTAAACTTCGTTTGTGGGGGTATAATGAGCTAAAAAGCTTCAGACAAGCTTAAAGCTTGCCAACAGCAATGGGAACGTCGCCATGACTGTAACAATACCTCTATTTTTTCAAATGTTGCAGCTACTGTGTAGCAGGAGACACAACAATCATTAACAGGACAAAACAAGTTTTTTTATTCAAGTGCCCTAAATCATTCAATCAGAAAACTTGTATTATATGCACATGTACTTGAGCAACCGATCAATCATGTGACCTTGACCTTTAGCCCCTCAACCCCAAAATCAAGAAGTGTCTTCCTTGAAAGACCAATACACCTATGAAGTTTAGGATTATAGGCAAATGCGTTGGCGAGAAATGTTGTTTTTGAAATAATGCTGAACTGACTGACATCTACAAAGCAATGTCCCTTCTTCTTCAAAGGGGGTCATAATGAATAAGCTACTTTCTTTAACTAAACATCAACCTTTAAATATTTTAACAAACAGATCCTCACCTTGTGGGAAAGACAGTACAGGATGAAAAGCTGGATCCAACAAGGACACCTTCTCCATAATAGGCATACATTCTGCATCAAATTTTTGTACATTATTATATCGACCCCCACACATGGGGCATGGCATCACAGGAGGGTAACATAAACATTTCACACTAGATAAACGTGCTGCTTTGTGATTTACTTGATGTAAGCCAGCAGTGTAAAGAAGTTTACGTTTTCTATAGAATTTTACTGGTCTACATCTTGCTGCAACACAAGAAGCATCTAATGGCTGACCAAAAACTGGAGAATTCTTTCCACTAGAATTTTCAATTGCTGCCTTTTCATTTGTTCCTATCTGCAAAGAAAATACATTACTGGATGAGTCTTGATGGGATCCATCCACAAGTCCATTCAAAGATTTTGCAGAATTCTTATTCATATTGCCCAGTCCTGCAGAATGGGCTGGTGAAAGACTATTTCCAAGAGATTGGGACAACTTTGAAGCTTGCTTATTTACATTGATCATTAATGTTGCAACACTTGCTGGTGAGGTATCATGCAACATTTTAGATGCAGCATCCCCATTTGGTCCTAAAGATGAAGTTGAATCACATAAACTTACAACACCTTTACTAGTTCTAATTGTTTTATAGATTTCACTCTGCTGTCTAATACGATATTCAAGATCTGAAACTTGTGCTTGTAACCATGTCCATCTTGCCACTATAGCTGCTCTATCAACAGACCATTTCCACTCTGCACGTTTATATCTGAAATATAAAGTCAATTATCACCATTTTGTCCAACTTGAAACCATACTTATTTTCACCCAATATTAGTATTCATTATGGTTCACATGGATTGGAAAGGGTTTTTTATTAATCTTGTTCTTTTGTTTTTGTATAAGAGATGGACTCAAAATTAAGTAATTTTACTAAAGAAAGACTTTTTCAGGTATGTAGAACTGACTAACAATCAATTAGACAGAAAGAATAGAACGGTGCTTAAGAAAAGGTAAATTATCTGAGTTGCGGTATTCAAGGAGCTAAACTGAACAACATATATGTGATGAGGATAAATGAGAAGGCTCTCATGAGTGTTGCTCATAATTGCCACTGTTGTTTTTCAAACAAGAATTTGTAACAGAGTTACCAACGTCCCCAGCCCTGGGAGTTATATATGAAGCATAAAATTGTGCTATTTCAAAAAATTAAGGTATGGATCTCAGGACATTCAGTCCAAAATTATGATCAATGCTAGATCTGCAAATGTAACAATAAATTTGTTAAAAAAATAAAATTAAACACGGAATTTAAAAATCTATCATGTTAAGCTTTGACCTCTAAGTGTGACCTTGACCTTGGAGGTAGGGGAGCAGGTGTTGTGCATGACATAACGTCTTATTATTGAGACTATTTGTGCCAAGTTTTTTCAAAATCCCTTGAACTATGAAGAAGTTATAGATAGGACACAAAATATACCCTATAACAGACTACGTAAATCTTTGACCTCTAAGTGTGACCTTGACCTTGGAGGTAGGGACACAGATGTTACGCATGACATATCATCTAATCATTGTGACTATTTGTGCTAAGTACTTTCAAAATCCCTTAATCTATGAAGAAGTAATGGACGGGACAAAAAATATACCAAATAACAGACTCTGTTAACCTTTGACCTCTAAGTGTGACCTTGACCTTAAGAGGTAGGGGTGCAGGTGTTGTTCCTGACATATTGGCTTATTATTGTGACTATTAGTGCCAAGTTATTCCAAAATCCCTTGAACTATGAAGAAGTTCTAGATTCGACACAAAATATACCCTATAACAGACTATGTTAATTTTTGACCTCTAAGTGTGACCTTGACCTTGGAGGTAGGGATGCAGGTGTTGCGCATGACACATCCTCTTATTATAGTGACTATTTGTGCGAAGTATTTTCAAAATCCTTTGATCTATGAAAAAGTTATAGACCTGACACAAAATATACCCTGTAACAGACTATGTAAGTATTTGACCTCCAAGTGTGACCTTGACTTTGGAAGTAGGTGACTGGTTTTTGCGCATGACACATCATCTGATTATTGTGAACAATTATGGCAAGTATTTACAAAAGTCCTTCAATAAGAAAGTTATGGACCGGATACGACATATACCCTCAAATAGACAATGTTGACCTTGAATGTGCAAGTACGACCTTGACTCGAAGGTAGGGGTCTGGTTGTTGCGCATGACACATCGTCTTATTATAACAAACATTTGTGCCAAGTAATTTCAAATTCCTTTGATAAATGACAAAGTTATGGACCGGACACGAAATATACCCTGTAACAGACTATGTTAATATTTGACCTCCAAGTGTGACCTTGACCTTGAAGGTAGGTGACTGGTTTTTACGCATGACACATCGTCTGATTATTGTGAACAATTATGGCAAGTATTTACAAAATCCCTTCATAGATAAGAAAGTTATGGACCGGATACGACATATACACTCAAATAGACAATGTTAACCTTGAATGAGCAAGTACGACCTTAACCCTGAAGGTACGGGTCTGGTTGTTGCGCATGACACATCGTCTTATTATAACAAACATTTGTGCCAAGTAATTTCAAATTCCTTTGATAAATGACAAAGTTATGGACCGGACACGAAATATACCCTGTAACAGACTATGTTAATATTTGACCTGTGTGACCTTGACCTTGAAGGTAGGTGACTGGTTTTTGCGCATGACACATCGTCTGATTATTGTGAACAATTATGGAACGTATTTACAAAATCCCTTCATAGATAAGAAAGTTATGGACTGGACACGACATATACCCTCAAATAGGCAATGTTGACCTTGAATGAGCAAGTGCGACCTTGACCCTGGAGGTAGGGGTCTGGTTGTTGTGCATGACACATCGTCTTATTATAATAAACATTTGTGCCAAGTTATTTCAAATTCCTTTCATAAATGACAAAGTTATGGACCGGACACGAAAGTGTGACGGACGGACGGACGGACGGAGCCTATTTCTATATCCCCCTTTTTTCTTCGAAAAGGCGGGGACAGTAAAGTAGGGAGAAGTGTAGGGATCACAGGTAAAGGCCATTTCTAACAGCCCTGCTGTTGGGTTAACCCGTTTAGCAATGTGGTTGTTTGTCTGCCTTATTTTCTAAGAGGTAATTTATTTATAACCCTCCCATATTAGATGGTAATTATGCATGTGTGGTCACCCAGTGTTAAAAACCATGAGGTTATAGTCACAGATCTCAAAGATTTTTAAACTAGACATGTGTTGCAACACAATGCAGCCAAAATTTCAAATGTTATAATGATATTTAGGGCCTAAAATAAAATTTAATTTGTTTCCCCTTCCCTACCTACCCAACAAATTGCCGCTACCCAAAATATTTTTTGAGGTTCTTAGGGGATGGAAGTATTTCTTTTTCAGAGTACAATTGGTACAATCTAATCGATATTTTTGCCGCTAGCAGTTAATAAATTTGTGCAGATATGTCAGTTGTAAAGAAAGGGTTTATAAATGTATGTAAAATTTTAACTTTTGAAATTTAAATTTAAATTAAAATTTTAATACTTAAAAATAGTTAAATTAAATACAATTTTCCCAAACTATTATTTTTAACACAAAATAAAAAAATAATTTTCCTACCTACCTACCTAACTGTTGAGTAACTCTAATTTTAATGGGTCGGGAAGGGGAAAGAAACTATTTTATTTTTGGTCTAGTTCCAAATTTGTTTGCATAAATCACTTTTTCATTCTATATTCTAAGTTCAAGGCCCTTCAACTATTCAATGTTTACACACATCATTTTTATACAGGGCTTCAGGTAATGGACGTTTGGGAGTCATTTACTCCTTGGTTTTGCCTTGTGACTTTTTTTATACTTTTTTTTTTTTACGTATAAATGTGATTTCCCAAAATTTTGGAAATTTTAAGGAACCCCGGGTTTTAATAAAATTAATTTCAAAAAACCCCTTTTAAAAACTTTTCAGTTTTAAACCCTTTTTGGGAAAAAGGGGCATTTTTTGTGCAAAAGGGGTTTAAATTTTTTTTTTATAACCCTCCCTTTTTAGATGATAAACCAAGTGTGGTCAACCAGTGTTAAAACCATGAGGTTATAGTCACAGATCTCAAACATTTTTAAACTAGACATGTGTCGCAACACAATGAATGCGCTCCCACATGCAGCCAAAATTTCAAATGTTTTTATTAAATATATTTAGGGCAGAGCAACAGATAAGGTGCGTATTTGCGTATTTACGCAATTAATTTTATAAAATACGCAATTGATTTTTTTAGAATGCATATCAAAACCCATTTAAATAAATAAAATACTCAATTGTCTTCAAAACCCACGCGTATTGTCAGTTTCATCACCGCAAAATACGCTGGTAGTTTTGGACAAATTATATGGATATGCATCCTATCCGAATATCATCAAATCAAATGCTAACTATAAATCAACGGTCTCTGGTCTTCGATGGTCCCCGGTTTCCAAAGACCGGCGAAACAATATCAACAAGCAATTATCATAGTATTGCAAGCAATCCATAAGTCCCCTACCGGTTAGAACTAGTGATGGAAATCGGTTGAAATTTGTCCCAATCGATCATCGGTTCAGTCGGATGGGACATAATCGATAACTTTTCGAATAAAGTCGCGTTAAAAAGAAATAGGGCAGTAACATTTCTTCACAAGGCACTTGATTATATTCAGTAACATGAACTTATTTAGCACTTTTTAACACAGTTTTTTAACCTTATATAGTCATAATTTCACAAAATAGATTTTTTTTGCAATGGATGTCAAATAATAACATTCAAATCACATTATATTACTATTGTTTACATCACTTATTGAGCCTGTTCAACTCCAAATTGTCTCTGAGATGATTTTTTGCGGTCGGCGAGGTGTTCCTAAAAGAAAATAACTGTCAGAATTAATTACATTTGATTTTTAAACATTTTCGACGACGTCGCGGAACAAATTTTAGTGAATCGATTATTGTCGCTTTAAATAACAGTAACTAATTATCGACGACTTGCGACAATCGGAACATCACTAGTTAGAACCCCAGCAACATTCTGATGGGCCATTGGCCATTCAATTTTACCAGTGAATGAATGACATGAATGAACTTAAATCTTTTGCGTTCTAGGTTTGTCTATATCACAGTAATGTGTTAAGTTTCCCTGCCTAGTATTGAAATTATGTTTATACAACAGATAATCAAAAGGTCCAATTTTCTCAGTATGAATAAGAATAACAAATGTTTCAACTTTTCTCTTTTTTAAGTAAATTTGTTGGAAAAAATCTCCAGACTGCCATCTACCCATATTTTAAGTTTCATTAAAATATTTCAGTACTTTTTGAGTTATCAATGGATCCAGTTTATGTTTTTTAAATTTGCCATATTTTCAGACTATTAGAGCTGTCATTGATTCAATGCAAAGCATATCAACGATATATCGATATCAAGTAACTAAAATCAACGATACATCGATAATATCCTATACTCACTTGTCTGTCATTCATTTTCATACCTGTTTCAATGATTTCAGTCAAAAACATGTACTGTACAGTGTCTTGTCCACTGCTTGATTTTTTATCGACAATATTTTTTGTCACCATTGCTATGAAATAATTCCACTATCAGGGCTCATCCTGGGGGGAAATTTTAGGGAGAAGTGACTTCCTCGCGAAAATTAGGGAGAAGGGAAACAACCCAATGTGTATGCATTAACATGCATGGCTATACATCCTTTAATTATAATATAAACACAATTAACATCACTTATAATATTTCTCCAGTTTATTAATGAAAAGTAGATTAATTAGTAGTAGATCTGGCAATGGCATCTAAATGTTTTTGAGCTGCAAATATGAATATAAAAAAATATTTTTGATATCTATTGATCAGCTATTGATAAGCTTTCTCTAAATATGTGTTTATTTATTTTCATGTACATTTGTTGATAAAAATGTGTAAGAAAAGATAATTTCATATTTTTTCTTTCCTCACTTTTATTAGAAGCTGAAGTCACTTGGATATTGATTAATAAACTCTGTTCTTTTCTGTTCTGGTAACAGAAATTTTTTTGAAAGTCCTGAATGTTGTAATGTCAGATCTTATATGCATATAATTATGCTTATAAAACATTTTTCAAACACAAAGAATATTTAAAATATGTACTACAAACATTTGTGCACATTATATTTGATCACTAAAATTACATACATTCATTTCTTATTGAAAAAATTTGACTGAGAAATTGTAGAAAATTAATTTCTAATTACCTCCCTTTATTTTCATGAAAATGTTAAAATTCGGTATATCTTTATAAATAATGCTTTTTAAAATTTACAATATTGATAAATCTTTAATCTGAGCGTCATATTACGACATTAAAACAAATATGTATATTGAAACAATCTTGACAAATTTTGTTGTTATATACGTTACATGATATACGACCGATATGTACTGTAGTTAGCCGGGATGTCTTGCCCACGTGCATAAACTGTGTCAAATTTGGCATTTCTACAAAGAGAACAATGCCAAACACCCCCACTGTCTACAACATACCAATCGCAAAATTTTTGCGAAATGGTTTTCTTAAATTTTCGCGTAGGTGTATCAGAATCAGTAACTTTCTTTTACTGCTAGGTTTGGGCATTTCGCCGTGTAGCCATGACGTGTCAGAGCGACATAACAATTTTACAGTAAAAATTTGATGTTAACAGACTGAAATCATTCAAAACTATATAAGTTTTTAATCCGGTCGCTGATCATTAATGAAAATTCAAATTGATTATTTTTAATTGACTAACAGTTTTGTAATAGCCGTGAAAAATCCATTGCACATCGCCTTTACTCGGGTTAAAAACCCACCATCGAAGTGCATCGTGTATATCAATTAGGGAAGATTGCACGTGTTTAGATAATCGGGGAAAAAACAAATGTATAATTATCGCCAAATCCCGTATTAAACTCGCAAAACTATCACACAATTATACCGTTTCGGGCCGATGCTCTCATTATTTACTGTTTAGAGTAGGCGGTCTATCGCTTCGCTTACAGGTAGAAGGGTAGTATAAAGCGCCGCTCTGATTGGATAATGATAATTAGCGGTCGTCATATGGGCGGATACAATCTCTGATCTTTACATCGCTAAGTAATTACTATTTGGGAATTAAGATTTTATCAGCGATGTTGACTTCTCTTTGATCAATCGGAAGAGCGAAATTGGAATATACACGGCGAAATTTTCGCCTGAATCGCCCTTCCGGATGAGCCCTGCACTATATAACAAAAGCATCACATTTGATATAAATAATTGTTTCTACATATATTTTGGGTGAATTGTATAATTTCTAGACATTTAATTTATAAGTCAAAAGTATCGATTTTTTAAAATGTGTATCGATTATTGATCGACAAAAAAATATCAACGATACATCGATATTGTCGATATCGATGACAGCTCTACAGACTATTAGTTGCCATAGCAACTAGAATTTTCAACATAGGAAGAAAAGAAAAAGACGTGCATAATCTCCATACTGCCATCTATCCATATATCAAGTTTCATTAAAATATTTTCAGTACTTTTTGAGTTATCACTGGATCCAGTTTATGTGTTAAATTTGCCATATTTTCAGACTATTAGTTGCCATAGCAACCAGAGTTTTCAACATAGGAAGAAAAGAAAAAGACGTGCATAATCTCCATACTGCCATCTATCCATATATCAAGTTTCATCAAAATATTTTCAGTACTTTTTGCGTTATCGCGGGATCCAGTTTTGTGGACGGACGGATTGACAGACAGACCGACGGAGGGTAAACCTAAAGTCCCCAGGGCTTTTTTTCACAGGTTGGGGAAGCAGCCCAGCCCTTAATTTTGGGGGAAAATTACACGGTATATTTGCAAAAGGGGAAGAAAAAACTTGATGTAAATTCAATTTTTGGGGAAAACTGCATGATTTTAAAGAAATTTTCTTTGGGGAAGCAGCCCTATACCGGCCCCTGTTATAGAAGGTAAAAAGGTCCTGGTCCCCTCCGGTGAAACCGGTAGGGGACAAATAAAGCAAGAGACTGTTGATTTATATATTAATCTACTCAGGTTGACGGTCTTTACAGACCGCCAGAGACCTTTGATTTTGCGGGGACCATCAATAAGTAGGTCCCAGCTGTATCAATAGACGCTTTGAAAGCAATATTGCGTCGTACAAAAGGGGACGAAAGAAAAAAATGATTTTAAACAAGCATTTGATAGTATTGTGGGCAATACAGTAGTCCCCTACCGGTCCCTCAAAAAGTTCTTTAATTGTCATACACTCCTGTGTATTGCCATTTATAATAATATTATAAATTATGTTTATACAACCTTGTCATATTATTACGATGTGGGATTTTAAAGTAAATCCTATAAGGAATGAAGAAGTTGAAGTGAAAATACCAGCTTCTCGAAAAAAATCTAAGTTCAAGGGGGACATAATTCTGGAAATAGTCTTGCTGGAGTATTTAACCTTCTCAAAAATGTCGAGTGATAATAAGAAACATATATATGAAGTTTGAAGTAGATACATTAGGAAATTAAGAAGTTATTTAAAAAAGACAACATTTTTTCCCCTAAAAATCTAAGTTCAAGGGAGGTAATACTGATATTTTTTGTGCTAGAGTTATAAACCTTGTCACATATGATGTGGTTGATGACCAGAAACTTATATTTAAAGTTTGAAGTAAACACCTTAAGAAATAAAGAACATATAGTGAAAAAGCTGAAAAATTTAAATCAGAAATCTTGAAATTCAGGCTATTTGTTGCCATAGCAACCAGAATTTTCAACATAGGAAGAAAAGAAAAAGATGTGCATAATCTCCAGGCTGCCATCTACCCATATTTCAAGTTTCATAAAAAATATTTTCAGTACTTTTTGAGTTATCACTGGATCCAGTTTATGTGTTAAATTTGCCATATTTTCAGACTATTTGTTGCCATAGCAACCAGAATTTTCAACATAGGAAGAAAAAAAAAAGACGTGCATAATCTCCATACTGCCATCTATCCATATATCAAGTTTCATAAAAATATTTTCAGTACTTTTTGCGTTATCACGGGATCCAGTTTTGTGGACGGACGGACTGACGGACTGACAGACTGACAGACAGACAGACAGACGGACAGACAGACAGACGGACAGACAGACAGACAGACGGACAGACGGACGGAGGGTAAACCTAAAGTCCCCTCCGGTTAAACCGGTAGGGGACTAATAAAACAGTTGTAAATAATCAAAAATCAGTCAGAAAAAGAACTTGTTAAAAATATTTTGAACTGTTTTTTTTTATGTTTGTAAACAAAAGTAACTGGCACATTCGGGCAATCTGACATGTAAATAATAATAATAAACAAGAGGGCCATGATGGCCCTGAGGTCGCTCACCTGTATATAGGCCCCCAGAGCGGGGCCAGTTTAAACCCCATGGCTTTTATTTGAACAAACTTGCGAAAACACCCATTAGAAGATGTTTCATGATGTTAAGTTTTTACTACACACATATAATGAAAAACAATGACCTCCCCCTACCCTCCTCCCCCCCACCCCCCGCAGGGCCAATTTTAACCCAAGGGCTTTTATTTGAACAAACTTGGTAGACACCCATAAAATAATGTTTCATGCTAAACATCTAAGCTCTAGCTCATAGGGTTTTTTTAAAGAAGATGTTTTAAGTTTTTACTATACACATATATTAAAAAAACAATGACACCCCTGGGGCCGGGCCAGTTTTGACCCCTGGGCTTTTATTTGAACAAACTTTGTAGACACTTACTAGAAGATGTTTCATGCTTAATAATTAAACTCTAGCTATTTGGGTTTTTTTAAAAGAAGATTTATTTAAGTTTTTGCTATACACATAGATGTAAGGAAAATCAATGACCCCCGGGTGGGGCCAATTTTGACCCCAGGGCTTTTATTTGAACAAACTTGGTAGACACCCATTAGAACATGTTTCATGCTAAATATCTTAGCTTTAGCTCTTTGGGTTCTTTAAAAGATTTTTTAAGTTTTAACTATATGCATATAGGGAAAATCAATGACCCCCTGGGGCGGGGCCAATTTTGACCCCAGGGCTTTTATTTGAACAAACTTGGTAGACACTCATTAGAAGATGTTTCATGCTAAATATCTTAGCTTTAGCTCTTTGGGTTCTTTAAAAGATTTTTTAAGTTTTAACTATATGCATATAGGGAAAATCAATGACCCCCTTTAAAATGCGTTGTTGACAACAGAATTTTAAGTTTTCAATGCAATAAAATGGAAATATATTGTATTTTTATGCTCAAAACATCCTCTTTCTAAATATCAAATGTTTGCACCTCTATTCTTTCACGCTTAAATTTTGACATACAAGCGTATTTTCATTTCGTTATGCGTAACTTTGACGCACGAATTTTGAAAGTGATGCGTATTTTAGATTTGCTATGCGTATTTAACGCTTATACGCATGCTATCTGGAGCTCTGTTATCTGTAAAATATTTTCACCAATTGAGAATTTTAAACATGTTTAAAAATCCCAATCGGTAACTTTTCACCGATGAAATTTATCTTTCCTCAATAGCAGTTGATAGGTGGAAAACAGGTGACCAATAGGTGATATAATTTGGCTAAAAAAACTATCAATCAATCACCGATGGCTCTGTGTAACTGGGGTGTTAGCTCTAGCTCTTTGGTTTTTTTTAAAAGAAGACTTTTTTAAGTTTTTAATATATAAATATACAGACAATTAAAGGTCCCCCTTACCTACCCGGGAACGATTTGTAAACAACCTTGCTTAACAGTAAGTCTTACAGTAACAGGCATAAAGGAAAACATTTTTTGGCAGTTAGTTGCAATAAATGATATTCATTGCAGGCAAATTCCGGCAGCCGTATGGGGGAAAATTTTGGCTTTGAGGAGGGGAAAAACATAATATTTTGAGGGAGGAATGGGGCTGAATTTCGCCTAATATTTTGGTGAAAAAACACTGGCTTATTATATACGACACCTGTCACATTTTTATCAGCAATTTTAAAACGTTTACACCTGGAATCGGTCTTACCATATTTGACAGTAACTACACGCAACATGAGTGCCCTGAGTATGTATCCCAGCCTCTGGTCACACAAGCTAAAGAGCATTTTACTATCAAAATTAAATTATCTCTAGTGTTTATACTTACAATGGCATTGGTACTTTTTTGTCAGATATTAATGGACAATCCTCCCATTCCTCACAACTTTCACCACCAGAACTGCTTTCTGTTACATCAGTATCAACAACATCACTCCAGTGGCGCAAATTTCTCCTCAGCTGACTTGATTTTTTTTCTGACTCTGATGATACACTCTGGTCCATAATCAAAACACTTTTTTTAGAATCACATTTTTTACTTGCTTCAAATGCATGTTTTGGCTGAGAAGCTTGGAGTTTACGGACCAAAGTGACCAAATTTGATGTTGACAAGTTTTTCACATCACTGCTGTTAAATAAGGTGTTTGGAAGATCACCAAATGGTCTGATGGCTTTAGAAGCAGCAGATTGTAAGTTATGATGCTGAAAATCAACAAAAGCCTTAAGCTGTAGCTTAGCTTGTGATTCCAAATGTTTACCCTGAAGTCTTCGTAACCTTCTCATGAGAAATTGGCACCTCCTTTCAAGAAGATATTCTTTCCTTGTTAATTCTTTAATATTGATAGGCTTTACCTCAATGCTCAATTCCTGTGGAACAACATGGATTCTATTTCCATAGCTTACTTGTATGCCACTCCCCAATGTATTTCGATCAGGAACTGGTTGAGAAGTTGTCACAACATTTAAACACATTTTCGGTGACTTTCTTAAATCAAGTGCAGTGTTTTGAGAATCTTGTACTTTATTGGAGTTAAATGTATTTGTATGTGTATAATTTAAGCACTTATTTAAATCACTGTGTTTGCTTGAATGTCCATTCAAAGGTTTTTCACTCACTAATATGTTTCGCTTTAAAATGTGCAGATCTGATCTTGTTTCATTTTCAGAAGGTTGATTCATTTTCTTTTCTAACACCTTCAAATGATGATCGATTTGAGTATCTGCTTCAGACTTTGCTAATGCCAGTTGTTCAAGTAGGTCTTGAAAATTTGGAGGAAGTCCCAAGCTATGCAGACCCTTTTTTATGTGTTCACTCAGTACTCCTTGAGAAGAATCAGTGTTTCCTTGTATAGGTTTCAAAAGCCCCCTAGCTGTGTTTTGCAATTCTGATGAAAGTGATCTTGAGATTTTTTCCTTCACTGATGAAATGTCTGTGTTTGACAATTTTTTACTACAGAGCTTTTGAACTCGTGCTGGACAATCTGACACCACTGGTGGTGGGCTACCAGGCAGCTGTATTCTAGACTGGCTGGTTGATTCCGTAAGAGCAGGAGCCATGGCCGCTATACAACATAGTCTCAAGGACACAGTTGGTGACATGTATATTTCATGCTTGAAAGAACTTGACTAGGCAGCTCATTTCGCACAGGCAAAAACCCGGTCTGTAAATTTCAAAACAAAGCTAACAACAACAATCATCCATAAAATGATGTAACAATACTAAAGTATAAAATATACACTTGTCGAAAAATATAAATGAATCTATGACCTAAACAATAAACACGTGACGTTATTATGATGAGCAAGTTCACACGCACTTTGCACTGTAAAAATTGAACTTCTCTTTACAAGATTAAATTTCTTTCGATTTAAATGGCTTTTGCTAATTCTCGTTTCTCCTTTTTACTTTCATAAATGTCATGTTAAACCAAAGAAATCGAGAAAATCACTGAACAAGTCATAACCACGTGACCTGGGCCACGTCCATTTTACGATGTACCATCGATTGTTTCCTCGTTTATCATACTCCACCGTTTTTGCAATTAATCCAATACTATGTCATGAATTATAAGATAAAAATCACAGTAAATTTATTTCATGAATCGTGCGATATTTAATCAACCATTTTTGACTTTGGTTTCGACTGAAGCTGTATTGTGTAAAAAAATATTGAGCTCTATTTCACATCGAAGATGGCGTACTGTGGTTTTCACCTCATAACAAAAATGCGGGACAATCGTAACGTTTACAACCATCAATAAAGCTATCCCTCTGAGATTCTATTAGGTGATTGGTTAACATACTATACGTAGCCATTCCGTTATATACCAATTACCTGCGTTTTAATTCACGATAACGCATATGGATTACTGGATTTAATAGTTTGATAAAAAAAAAACACTTTCTTTTTATTTCAACATTTATGATCAGTGATTTTTAAAACACAATTTAAATTTCTTGCTGTAAAGAACTCTCAACTTCTTGTCTTTTTATTAAAATATACAAAAGCACTGATAGAAAAAGGAATATTTCATGATTGTGCTTACTGAAAGTAATCAAAGTGCTGAAAGCACTGGATTCGATGGTCAAGAAATTTAGAGCTATATTTAAAAAAGCGGTAAAATTCTATGCCAGGTTTTTATGGGGCTCATAAATAAATATAATATTTCTGGGGAAAATGAATAGGAGTGGTATTGTGTCCTTGATTATGGTATTAGAGAGTTCAGGTTGCTAGTGGGTGCTGGGACATAAGATAAGTTTTATGTCCCAGGTGGGTGTCACATGGTGATGGTCGACCCTCACAAGATTGTGTTGGATTTTGTAGAGAAGGGTAACAGAGCTGATGTTGCGCCTCTGTGCTAGGGTTTGCCAATTAAGTTCACATATCATTTTAGATACACTACTGGTGTAATTGTAGTCGTTGTATACATATCTGGCAGCTGACCTTTGAACTTGTTTTATTTTGTAAACCAGATAATTTTTTTTTATTAAATTTTTTTATTATCCAGTTCGTATAAACAAATACATTGCATACATTATACAAATTTACAAACATGTTACAAATTTTTTAATTGCAAGAATAAACAATGGTTACATCAGAAAAAAACTTTAATAAAGACTAAGTAGATTTAAACTGATTTAACATGATTGTAAAGATGGAAAAGTAATCTAGAGCATGATATATGTAATTTTAATTATTTATAGTTATGTTTTCATTAATAAAAAAGAAGCGTTTCGTAGTAAGCGTGTAAATAATATTTAATAGACTCCAGTCAGTCGCATAGGTTTATGATGTGAATATGCTCCACTTGTTGTTATGGACATCGACCTTATTTTTCATTTCAGCAATGAGTCTTTCGAAACTAAGTTTATATCTAAGATAATTTAAAAATTCACTGAAGTTTGGTACGGTTTTCTGGTATTTATTTTTAAATATAAAATATTTACCTAAGAGTAAAATATAGTTAATGCAGTTTGATTTCATATTATTTTGAATATTCACATTACACAAACTGACAGTTTCGTATGATACCAAAGTTTTGTCTGTAGAATATTTTGTTTGTAAAAAATCCTGATTTGACACCAAAATGGTTGAATTTTTGAGCATTCCCAATATAGATGAACATTAGATTCTGGTGCCGAGTTGCAAAAATCGCATAACATTGACTCCACCATATTATATTTAAAGAGTTTTTCATTGTTTGGCAAAATACGCATAAGATATTTATACTGAAAACTTCGAAGTTTGGTATCAATCGTTATATATATGTTTATTATTTGATTGAATATATTTTTCCTTTCAAAGTTGCCTGAGAGTTCAGCTTCCCATTTGTTTTCTTGATGATTGTTTGTTGTTGTTTTCTTTTGAATAAGCATAGTATAAATAAATCGGCAGGTTTTAATTTGCGGTTTTAATTTATCAATTAAGTAGTTATTAGCTTTGTATTGTATCCCTTCAGATTTTAGTTTTATTTTCCATTCTTTTGGTATGCATTTTATGAGTTGATGATAGTTTAAAAAGTTTGATTGGGCTATGCCATAAAGGTTTTGGATTTTGTTAAAGCTATAAAATTGTTTTTTCCCTATAATCGTATATATGTTCGATAAAGATTACGCCCTTTTCCATCCATTCACAGAAAACAAATGGTTTGTTACTTAGTTTTATATTCGTGTTGTTCCATATAATTTCTTTACCAACATCAGTTATTTCTTTATTAAAGTTTGCATACGACCAAGCACTGAGTACGTCTGTTAAAAATGTAGATCTAAATTAGATTAGAGCTGCATCAGTACTAAGGGTGTAGTACTTAAGTACCAGTACCAGTACTAGGCAAATTATGCAGTACCATTACCAGTACCAGTACTAGATTTTAGCTCGGTACTGCAGTACCAGTCCTTTTTTTGGTGAAGTAATTAAGTATCAGTACCATTACTTTTATATATTCATCAAAGTTTGAATAAATACAGTGTCAAACAAATAATTGCAAATATTATGCAGCAAAGAAATAAAATCATAATTTACTTTAAAGCTGCATGCCTCCAGATGACCCAAAATATTTCAAGAAAATTAAACTTGGAAAAAAATCACCAAAACTTTGAGAAAAGTTAACAAATTAAAGATTCAAGTGATAATTTATATCTAATGTGCAATTAATGACTGTATTTTGTAGTATTTATCACTATATTTCTACTGCGTTACTTACGCAGTAGGGGCTATTTATGCAAGTTTTTACCTCTTTTTGGTAATTTACGTGGGTTTTAAGTGCTGATTGTAATGTGTCAAGTACTGTCTTTGTTCATTTAACAATATTTTACCTATAAATACATTTTCAAAATTTTCATGAAAATTAGGATGAATCTGGAGGCGTGCTGCTTTAAAGTTAACATAACATATTTACAACTTTATAGTTTTAACATACTTTTTACAAACAATATTTACAACATATATTCATGTCATATCTTATTGTTTAGAAACCAGTTAACTGTATAAATACAATGCAAACATCCTAACTTAAAACACAACAGTCTTTTGTTGCCTTTCACACCTTCACACCTCTGTTCAATTTATATCAAAGTAAATAACAACTTTTTATGGTGCTAACAATATCACTTTTTTCACTTGAAATGGGATTTTTTAGAATAGAAGAAATTAATTAGTGTTTATTTGCTCTTTTACTAGTAAATACAAAGTAATAAAAGATTTTAATAAGGATATTTTAAGGTACTGTTTATCTTAATTGAATTTTTACTTAAAGTCTTTGGTGCTTTTTATAATGAATACCATGTTAACATTTGAAGGAATATTGCAGCAAATTATCTTTAGATTTGATAACTTAGTTTTTCACAAAAATAAAATATAGTCAATGTAATTTACAGCTTTATTTTATGAGTAAAATTGATGTTATTTTTAATTTTATTAAAACCAAAAGTACTGGGTAATGCAGTAGCAGTACCACTTTTTAAGACAGTAATGCAGTACCAGTACCAGTAGTAGCAAAATTTTGTAAGAGTAATTCAGTATCAGTACCAGTACTTGCAAAATTGCTGCAGTACGTACTGCAGTACCAGTACCAGTAGCAGTAATGCAGCTCTGGATCTAATATGTAAATTTTCAATATCTTTTATGTTTAGATTACATTTAAATATGACTTGTTTTCCATATCTATTTAACATATTTTCATATACTTTAACCCATTTTGAATGTTGCTGCAATTTAATGCGTTTAACCCAGGAGCATTTTAAGGAATATATAAAACTTTCAATGTCTAACATTTTAAGCCCCACATGTTGGTAATCTTGAATAATCTTATCTCTTGAAATTTTGTCTGGTTTGTTGTCCCATAGAAAGTTAAACATGAGCTTTTTAGCTCACCTGAGCTTGCTCAGGGTGAGCTTTTAGGATCGGTGAATGTCCGTCGTCAGTCGTCCGTCCGTCGTCCGTCCGTCCGTCGTCCGTCGTACGTCCACAATTGCTTGTGAACATTCTAGCGGTCGCATTTTTGCCTCAATCATTATCAAACTTGGTCAGGATGCTTATCTAGTTGAAAGCTCGGATGAGTTCGAACATTGCTCATCTCGGATGAAAAACTAGGTCACAAGAGCTAAAAATAGAAAAACCTTGTGAACACTCTAGAGGTCACATTTTTGACCCAATCATCATCAAACTTGGTCAGGATGTTTGTCTAGGTGATAGCTCGGATTAAAAAGTAGGTTACCGGAGCTAAAAATAGAAAAACCTTGTGAACACTCTAGTGGTCACATTTTTGAACCAATCTTCATCAAACTTGGTCAGATTGCTTGCCTAGTCAATTGCTTGGATGAGTTCGAACATGGCTCATCTCTGACGAAAAACTAGGTCACAGGAGCTAAAAATAGAAAAACCTTGTGAACACTCTAGTGCTCACATTTTTGACCCAATCATCATCAAACTTTGTCAGGATGCTTGTTAAGATAATAGCTGAATGAAAAACTAGGTCACCGGAGCTAAAAATAGAAAAACCTTGTTAACACTCTAGCGGTCACATTTTTGCATCAATCATCATCAAACTTGGTCAGGATGCTTATCTAGCTGATAGCTTGGATGAGTTTGAACATGGGTCATCTCGGATGAAAAAGTAGGTCACCGGAGCTAAAAATAGAAAAACCTTGTTAACACTCTAGCGGTCACATTTTTGCATCAATCATCATCAAACTTGGTCAAGATGCTTGTCTAGGTGATAGCTCGGATGAGTTTGAACATTGGACATCTCGGATGAAAAAGTAGGTCACCGGAGCTAAAAATAGAAAAACCTTGTTAACACTCTAGTGGTCACATTTTTGCATCAGTCATCATCAAACTTTGTCAAGATGTTTGTCTAGGTGATAGCTCGGATGAGTTTGAACATGGGTCATCTCGGATGAAAAAGTAGGTCACCGGAGCTAAAAATAGAAAAACCTTGTTAACACTCTAGCGGTCACATTTTTGCATCAATCATCATCAAACTTGATCAAGATGCTTGTCTAGGTGATAGCTCGGATGAGTTCGAACATGGGTCATCTCGGATGAAAAAGTAGGTCACCAGAGCTAAAAATAGAAAAACCTTGTTAACACTCTAGTGGTCACAATTTTGACTCAATTGTCATTAAACTTGGTCAGGAAACTTGTCTAGGTCATTGCTGGGAATAAATCGAACATGGGACATCTCGGATGAAAAACTAGGTCACAGGAGCTAAAAATAGAAAAATCTTGTTAACACTCTAGTGGCTACTGTTGTGATCCAAATATTCTGTTAATTGGTCTGAAAGTTTGTTTTGATGATTTCTAAGTCAAGATCGAACATGGGTCATCTTGGATGAAAAACTAGGTCACACCGCCCAAATATGGAAAAACCTTGTTAACATTCTAGTGGTCACATTTTCGACTCAATTATCATCAAACTTGGTCAGGATGCTTGTCTAGGTAATTGCTTGGATGAGTTCGAAATCGCATGTGAAACTAGGTCACCGGAGCTAAAAATAGAAAAATCTTGTTAACACTCTAGTTGCTCCTGTTTTGATCCAAGTATCCTGGAAATTGGTCTGAAAGTTTGTTTTGATGATTTCTAGGTCAAGTTTGAATATGTGTCACCTGGGTAAAAAACTAGGTCGCACTGCTCAAATATGGATAATCCTTGTTAATACTGTAGTGGTCACATGTTGACTCACCTGTCATGAGACTTGGTCAGAAAGTAGGTAATTGTTTGGATGAGTTTGATAAGTCAGGTGAGCGGTCTAGGGCCATCATGGCCCTCTTGTTTATTTTATTTATGATTTCTTGGTCTGGGTTATGTAAAACTGTGAGAGGATAAATAAGTTTGGGCATTGCAAAAGTTATTTTTACGGTTATTTTTCCAAAAAGACTTAGTTTCCATCGTTTCCATTTATGCAAACATTGATCGAACTCTTTCAGTTAAGGTGTTAAATTAGTATTAAGCATTTCGTCTATGTTATTAGTGAAAGTTATACCGAGCGTGCTAGCTTTTTCAGATGTCCAGTTAAAATTATTGTCATTGCAGAAATTGATATGAATATTTCTTAAACTTCCAAGTTTTAAAACAGTACATTTATCTTTATTCAATTTAAGGCCTGATATATTTGAAAAAAATTTTAGTGTTGAAATAAGTGTTAGAAACGATCTTTTTTCTCCATCAGTTATAAAACATGCATCATCGGCAAAAAGTGTTTGTTTTAGTTCAATGTTTCCTATCTTAATGCCTTTAATATCTTCATTTTTGGTAACTTCATTTGAGAGTAATTCTATACAAATAATAAATAGGTAAGGGGTTAAAGGACACCCTTGTCGAACGCCTTTTTCTATTTTAAAGAAACTGGATAGATGACCATTATTATGTATACACGATTTAGCATCTTTATAAAAAAAGGCCAACCCAATTTATAATATGATGAGGAAATTTAAATTTCAATAAGCATTTTTTCATAAAGTTATGGTCAAGACTATCAAAAGCTTTATTAAAATCAGAAAAAAAATATTAGCCCTTTTTCATTTAAATTATTATTCTAACACTATCGGAATTTTTTCTATATAAACGAAGAAGGCCCGAAGCGTGCACTATTCTACAACAATGCACTCGCCGTTCTTATTATCTCCCTGTGTATTTTCACATTGAGGGCGCCATTTTGTTTGAAAAATCTAAAAGTTAATGATAAAAATGATAAAATGTGTGCTTCTTTGTACCGCACTATGTATAATCTTCATGAAAAGGGTATTTTACATTGTCAGTGGATCGAGAAAGTAAAATCTACTTTGAATAATATCGGTTGTTCTGATTTTTGGATAACTCAGAATGTTGCAAATTTTAATAATTTTAAATATGTAATAAAATCACGATTACGTGATCAGTTTTTACAAGTATGGAATAGTGATGTTTTTGATTCTGCTAAGTGTTTAAACTATAGAATATATAAAACTCAATTTAAATTAGAACATTATTTACTATGTTTACCAAGAAATTTAGCAATTGTTCTCTGTAAATTTAGATGTCTCAATTCTAAAATTCCTATAGAGAAAGGTCGCTACTTAGGTATTGAAAGAGAAAATAGAACATGCTCACTTTGTAATCAGTAAGAAATAGGTGATGAATTTCATTATATTTTTAAATGTACTTATTTTAAACATGAAAGACACAGGTATATCAGTAACTATTATTCAAGGTTTCCTAGTACTTTAAATTTTCAGACTCTAATGTGTAGCGACAACAGAAATACTTTATTTAATCTAGCCATTTTTGTCAAAGCTATAATGCTGAAATTTCAATAAGTCATCTTCCTTATTTACTTCATGCCATGTTTGTATTATTATTTTTTGTTTTGTTGATTGTTTGAATCCGAACACCAATATCTTTAATTCAGTCGTTAACGCTGTACAGACGTTTTAAGTGTTGTTTACGTGACGTCACAATGTAGCGCCAAACAGCACGTGCAAAACAATCAAAATCAAGTACGCTATTTCAATGTCGCAAACGAGTCAAGTTTTATATTTATTTCACTTTTAATAATTTGTATTTCGCTTGAAAAATTATATAGTGAAATAAAATAACAAACAACGTTTTAGCAACGTTTTCAAAATTCGTTATTCTAAAAATGTTTCTACACACGGTAGATTTATTCAGAATGCTGTAGGTCTACGTCAAGGGGAGGTAATTTCACCGATTTTATCAAACTCCTCACAGTGATTACCTCCCTTGGCAGAATTGTAATCGGCTGTGACTAAAAAAAGGATTGGAGCACCACACTAAATACCGTATTCCGGTAAATACCGGACAAGGCGCTTGAATGATAAAATGCTAAAATCTTGTCTTTTTACCCAACGGAATGAACTTTAACAGGTCTAATTCATCTTTTCAGACCGAATCAAGTGCGATAATCAAGGAAAAATGTTAAATTCGGCGAAAAAAACGATATTTGTGTATTTTATGATCTTGATTTCTGCAAGCGTCTAGAGGTACTGCTCCAATCCTGTATTGAGCTAAATCCATTGTAATCACTGCCTTCAAAGACGTCACATGATGATGAAAGTCACATGACGTAACGTCGAAATTCAAATGTAAATATCGACCGTTACAAAGAAAATCTAACGTTATTTTTCTCTTTCTGTTTTATTTTTACTTTAAGTGCCTACGTTCCATATAGTTTATTAAAAAATTATCGAAAGTATACAAAATAACGAAAAATAAAGTTTCCTTTTAAAAGGAAAGGCTTGCACAGTTGTGCCTTCATAAAGTGTTTATTTAGTTGTTTTTTTTGTAAAAACGAATATTTTTTTGTCAAAACAATTTGAAATCTATTCTCTATTGTATAAAACTTGTAAAGAAAATAATCAATCATAAAAATACTAACTATTCTATCATACTGAAAAGGAAACAATTGTGAACATTTCATTTCCAGAGAAATCAATCGTTTTGGCAGTTGCTAATTTCATTTATATAGCATCTTTATGGACAAGTAAATGCGCTAAAATACTTCGTTACGTGGCACCAATTAATAAGCATGTATCAACTATGTTACACAACCACAGATACGGTAAGGTTAATGATATGCATGGGCTATGTAATAGAAAGAGCACCGAAACACGAGGCTATCTGATTTGTACGAGGGGGCGTAGCCCCCGAGTATTAATCAGATTGCCGAGTGTTTTGGTGTTCTTTCTCTTTTGTATCATAGTCAAACATAAAAGCACGTTCCCTGTTGTCACAATATGAAACCCCGGCAAATATGAACCAATGAACAAACATCTGAATATGACATTTCTGTCGCTTTCCCTTTCTCTGTCGTCACAGTATGTAAACCCCAGCAAAAATGAGCCAATCAATGGGCATGCTCTGGAGTGCGGGTAACTAATACCCGCACTCCAGTTAACGCACTGTGCATGTATATGTATACGATTTAACCCTGACACATTTTCAACAGAAAGGTCTCAAAACTATGATACAATTTTAGATTACCTCACTGCGTTCATTAGATCTAAATATAACTCGATCATGCACTAATATTCTCTGTGATTTGGTAAGCAAGACCACCCTTTGGAGACGTAACCATCCTCTATTGTATAAGGTATATATGTCAATTAACATACAAAACTAATACAGACAAAAACAATTATAAAAGAAACTAACTTTAGCGACTTGAAAAAGAATTGAAACGTAACAATTTCGTTTATAATTTATTACGGTTTAAACCGATAAATCAAGTAAAAATAGAAATCCTATTTTATAATTTATATAAACAAACTGGGATTACCGAAGTAACTAAAATAGCTTAGATTTCCGTAATATTACTTCGTCTGATTCCGCAGTATGACGGAATCGCCCGAATTGTCACGATTGCAATCGGAACTACATCGGCTATAATCATTAAACCGAAGAGTGAAGGAAAGGGCCAAAAAGTTGCGATTGGCACGATTGCAGTTGGTTTCTCGTTCAATCATGCACTAACAAATGTAAGCAGGAAACCACCTAACCGGAACAAGTTTTCCAAAACAAATGGGCTTGCAGCCGTGGCTGCAAGCCAATAAATTCAAAAGCTAAAAAATATAAAATATCAAAATATCGTCTCGGTAGAAAATAATCTCATAATTTTTAAAATTATTTCTAAATATTCATATTATTTATTTATTTATTCATAAACATTGTTAAATAAATGAGAGAAAACTTATCTGATAGATAAAAGCAGTAGATAAAACAATTTTTGAAAAAATATAGTATATCAGAAATTCTGATATATTGGGACCTTGGTGGCAGAGATCTACGCCGAAGAATTAAGGGGAGATCACTGTGTGGAGATTGCGATTTTATTTCCCCTCTTTTTAAATGACTATGAATTATTTTTACAAAGGGATATAAATAGTGGTTTGACTATAAACGATATTGTTTTGATTTTGTTACTGTTCGCTGATGATATGGTCATTTTAGGCAATACACCAGATGGTATAAATAGAAGTTTGACGTTATTGAATGATTATTGTAAAAAATGGAGCTTAGAAGTAAATATTGATAAAACCAAAGTTGTTGTTTTCAGAAGACGTGGAGGTTTAAAAAACAATGAATTATTTTATTACGAAGGGAAACATTTAGATATTGTCGATAGCTTCAATTACTTAGGAACAATATTTACTTATACTGGTAGTTTTAGTATCTAAATCAAGAACATTTGATTGGTAAAGCTCATAAAGCTCTAAATGTACTATTGATTAATTGTAATAGATATCAATTAAAACCTATTTAAAGTGTTATGTCAGCTTTTTGACTCTTTTGTTGGTTCAATTTTAAATTACGCTGCTGAAATCTGGGGTTTTACTAAATCAAAGGAAATTGAAAGACTTCATCTTAAATTTTGTAAAAAAATATTAAATGTAAAAGTTAATTCATGTAATGTTGCTGTGTATGGTGAACTAGCACGTTATCTTTTATATATTTCAAGATATGTTAAGATTTTAAGATTCTGGTTTAAAATGCTTGAGACAGATAATATCATTCTTAAAAATGTATATAGCATTGCTCTTGAAGACTGTACTAATGGTAAGAAAAATTGGTTATCAAATCTTAAATTGTTATTATGTAATCATGGTTTTAGTGATATTTGGGATTTTCCAGATTCCGTAAATAGTAAAATATTTTTACCAATATTTAAGCAAAGGATAATTGATTGTTTTTTACAAAGTTGGCTTTCTGGTAAAGAGAGCAGTCCTGTTTTGTATCTGTATAATCATGTTAAAGATTCTTTTGTATATGAAAATTATCTTGATATAATACCAAGTACTTTAAGGAAGTATCTTACAAGAATTAGAATATCTTCGCATTCATTACATATGTGCAAACTGGTAGGTCTCATAGAAATAGAATTGTTAGAAATGAAAGATATTGTTTATATTTTATTTCATGCTTTCCAGTGTTTTATTGTAATATATCAGATGTTTATATTCTGATAAACCACTAGTGAAAATAAAATATAATTTTCACTGTAGCCGGACTATATCTGAATGCGGATGAAAAGAAAATCATAACTGAATGGAATAACAGGCAGAAATAAATGCCATCATTTGTAAATTTTGCTTCTTTAGGAAAAGAAAGCCGATGTCACCATACATTATGTTAAAAATGTAACAAAATTAGAAAAAATTAACAGAACTTTATTTCAAAATTGTTGATGTGACGTCATGATGTGATGACGTCACAAAGGAGAATACGCGACGATACGCGGCAAAATCAGTAAAAATTACTTAAAATCACTTAAAACGCATGAAATAAAAAGAAAATTTATTTGTTTTACATATAAGATTGAAATATATTTCATTCGTGAACACCAGCTATTATATTTTCACTCGTGGCTACGCCACTCGTGAAAATATTGCATCAGGTGTTCACTTAGTGAAATTATATTTCAATCTTACATGCAAAACAAACAAATATCCTCTATGTAATCTACATGACGTCGAAGATGAATACCATTTCATTTTAATTTGTCCTTGTTATATTGATATAAGTAAAAAATATATAAAAAGATACTATGACCTAGTATGCTTAAATTCACTGATATGTTAAAATCAAACAATAGAAGTATACTTTTAAATTTATCCTTGTATGTACGAGATGCGATGTCTCATAGAAATAATTTAGATATTGTAGATACAACTTAATATATTAATAATTCATCCTCTATATTGATATGAAAGAGACATGTTTAGATCCGATCTTGTGATTTATGTTAGTATGTATTGTAAATTTGTTTATTTATGTATGACGATGTATGATTGTACAAGTCAAAATAAAGTATCTGTTCTGTTCTGTTCTGTTTAACGACAGTTTTTTTTCAACCCACTGGAACAGCCTTTAAAGAACGTTTCTATTGGAAACTTTGAGGCGAAATCAAATTTAACCGCCAAACATAAAGTCCAACTTTATAATAATAATTATATTTTTTCTTGACGTGTTAGAATGGAAATAGATATTAATTCTTCGTGCATTATTGTATAATAATGCACGTTTTTCGTTCAAATGCTTTGTAATTAATCACTCAGGCCTATCGGCCTTCGTGATTATATTATTACGCATTTGAACTCAAACCGTGCATTATTCTACAACAATGCACTCAGAATTGATATCTATTTCCTAAATATATTCGATTGTCTCTTGTAAAATTCTAACATTTTCCCCAATATATCTACCTTTGATAAAGCCTATTTGCTCTGGACTGATAATATTTGGAAGTTTGGTTTTTATTTTATTTGCAATTGCTTTTGTCGCAATTTTGTAATCTACATTTAGTAAAGAGATCGGACGCCAATTATTTATTGAAAACGTGTCTTTGTCTTTCTTTGGAAGAAGAGTAATACTACTTTGTTTTTGAAGTTCCGTAAGATTTCCGTTATCATAAGAGTAGTTTAGAGAATTAATAAGATATTGTTTTAGATCATTCCAAAATATTTTGTAAAAATCAGCAGTTATACCGTCACTTCCAGGACTTTTGTTATTTTTCATGTCTTTAAGAGCAATTCCGCATTGGTATTCTGTAAGATGACCATTTTCTTCATATTCATTATTTTGTTCTAAAGTATTTATTTCATTTGCGAAAAAGATAGAATCTTCGCAATCTTCTATTTGTAAGTCTTTTTTTATATAAATACGGAATTCCATAAACGACAGCCTACTGCTCACTGTCTACTGCTTACTGGACAGTCTGCTGCTCACTGGCTACTGCTTACTACTTATTGAAAGTCTAAGTCTATGTATGGATCAAATAGAAGTATTCCGAATGTACACACATGTGCGCCCGCCATTTTGTTGAAGGTAAACTTTGCGGAAAACAATGGTAAGTAAATTAAAAAGAGTTATTTTATAGCCTAATAATTTGTAATTTCGAATTCATTGCAATGACTTGTGTACGTCCCACCATTGCACACTGCTTTGATTATGTTATGAAATGGTTCCACGTGCCTCTTGCACAGGTGATTGATAAATTGTCAAATATAGGACTCATTTTATGGTAAATCAACTTAATAATAAATCATTCACAAAGAATCTGTGTTCAACAATCAACATGGATGGGCTTGAGCCCACTATTCCTCGGTTGAGAGGCGGAGATCTGGACCATTATGTCAACACTCCTTTATTTTATTTAGAATTTCATAGTTTATTAAACTTTAAGAATATCTGTAATATACTGGTGAAATCACTGGTGAAATTTAGGCTAAACATTCTCTCATAATCAAACATGTGTGAGTTCATTTACGAGATCATTTTGGTTCAGTTTTCATTGGCTGTTAGTTATAGCTTATAAATGTGTAATTCCTTATTAGATGTTACGTTATGCATTTATGTTAAGTTGATTGCAACTCTTGATAGTTTATGTTGCAAAGATATGTGCTTTGAAGGTTAATTATAGAATCAATTTTATTCCAGTACAGAGGATGATAAATCTGACAGAAACATTTCAATGGAGGAACAGCCTATACTTTCATTGACTTCACAGACAAGTAACAGAACCAATACACCTGTATGAAAATATGGAAATTACAATGGAAGAGGAAAAGGACTACATAAATGTATTTGTTCTTATAGACGAGTTTAACTGGCTTCCTTCTGAAAGCATAAACAAAGACAAACTTGGCTGTATTCAAATTGTTTCAAAAACGTTCAATATTTCAATGACATAAAGAGTGCAAACATGAAGTGATAAATTACAGTTTGGATCAGCTTATTTTACTTTTATAAAAAGCCATTGTGCTATTGAAGAACTCTGAAAAATAATAGATTCTTAACTATTTAAATTTACTAAGAAATTTCTGATAGACAAAATGATCATGTTAATGTTACAATATATTTTTTGACGTGTTTGTTTAAAATCCATCTTTTATATAATTTTTATAATGATCTTGTTAACAAACACACTTAAAAGTGAAGTTTAAGGTTGGTTATTTTTTCTATTTCTTTTTGCAATTACCGCAAGTAAAACCAATGAGCAAATCTGCCTTCGTATTTGCCAGAATCATCTAATGAAAGTCATTACTATTTCTATCAGGTTCTAGAAGTTTGACAACTAAGGTAAACAGTTTTAAGACATCGTGATAGTGTAGAGCCTTTTTGGTATAATATGAAGCATTTTTAAGTTACCTTTCTTACAACGTGTATATAATAATAATAATAATAATAAACTCTTTATTTAACGAAGGTAACTTATTAAGACAATACATCAAAGCATTAGATACAACACATATAATGCAAAATCTTATTTTCAACAAGGCCTTCAATAAAACATAAACATAACAACGGACATATTAAAGCAATTGTAAAGATTACAACATTCAGTAAATCTTAATCAACAAAGAAGACAGACATAATATTATATTATAGTATAGGTAAATTTTCTATAATTCATCTCTAGATAATAATAAATGTTTGAAATGTGATTTAAATAATTTAAGACTTGAAAGATTTCTTATTTTTAAAGGAATAGTGTTCCATAACTCCATACTAGAATAATAAAAAGTACGTTTCAAATAATTTGTTTTAGGTCGTTTATGCATAATATCTTTTTTATGTGTTGATCTTAGTAAGTAAGTTTTATTTTGAGATAACGGAATTAGATTAGAAATATATGCTGGCGTTAATTCATTCATCGCTTTATATACCATAATTCCAGAAAAGTATTTACATCTAGATGGAAAAGATAACCATTTCATATTTTGAAACATATCAAGAGAATTTGTTTTTACGGGTTTATTTAAAATAATTCTAGCGGTTCTTTTTTGTAATTTTGTTATTCTATTTAGATCTGATTTGTTACATTGGGACCAAATAATACATCCATAATCAAAAGTAGGGGCAATGTAAGCGTTATAAAATAATTGTTTCATTTCAGGTGTAAGAAATATTTGAATTCTTTTCAGCAGAGATATTTTAGAAGCAAGCTTAGAACATGTTTTGTCAATATGTGTTTTCCAAGATAGACAGTTATCAATATGCAATCCAAGTAGCTTTTGACAATGAACATTATTTATACTCGAATTCTCAATATGCAGAGAAAGATTGCCTATGTTATTTATTTTACATTTTGATCCAATTATCATGCACGTGGTCTTTTCTGGATTTATGGCCATATTATTGAGAGTGCACCATTCCTGTATTTTTAGTAAGTCTAGTTGCAACTCAGACTGTATATTACTCAAACTTTGGTCAGCTATGTGTAATGTTGAATCGTCTGCATACATATCAATGTCTGAATTCGTAGTGACTGATATATCATTTACATATAAAAGAAACAGTATAGGACCTAAGATTGAGCCCTGTGGCACGCCTGATATAACCGGTAAGCTTTCAGATTTATCATTGTTGACTTTTACAATTTGCTCTCTGTTAGAGAGATATGACTGGAAAAATTGTACAGAGTTTTCAGAAAAATGATAAAGTTTTAATTTATGAATCAGTATATTATGGTCAACTAAATCAAAGGCTTTTTTAAAATCTAAAAATACAGCACCTATTATATTTCCATCATCAATATTCGTAAGCCAAGCATTTATAAGGCGGATCAAAGCCGTTTGGCAAGAATGATGTCTCCGGAAACCTGACTGGTGTTCATTAATGATATTGGTATAATGAAGATAATTATTTAGCTGATTTGCAACATGCCTTTCAAGTATTTTTGAAATGGTTGGGAGAATAGATATTGGCCTATAATTATTGGGGTTTGACTTATCTCCCCCTTTGTGTAAAGGTATAACACGTGCTAGTTTCAGTTTATCTGGGAATATACCTAGTGAAATACTCTTATTAATAATTGAAGTTATTGCTCTCGTTATAGAGTCTTTACATAGTTTTAACATATTAGGACCAATTCCATCAATGCCAGAAGATTTATTTTTATCAAGGTTGTCAATATATTTGCTTACTTCAAATGTGGTTATGAAATCAATGTCAAATTGCTTATGTCTAAGTTTATGATCTAGAAAATCTTTTAAATACGAAAAATTGTTAACATTAAAATAAGATTTCTTAATTAGATTTGAAATTTCTGTAAAATGTTTATTTAAGGCATTTGCAACATTCACATTTCCTTCAAAAAGAACATCATTAATGTTTAATGTGATTGGTAAAGACGGTTGCTGCTTATTCTCATTTGATATGTCTTTTAAATTTTGCCATAAATATTTACAATCTCTCGAATCTTCAACTGCCTTGTTATAGAACATCTTCTTACTCTTTTTAATAATAGCCTGGCATTTATTTCTCCATAACTTATAATTAATCCAGTCTTTACAACCTTTATAGTGATCTCTTTTATTGCGGGCCTCTTTAATTTCGTCAGAGTACCAATCTGGTTGTTTAGTCCTTTTTATACGCTTTACTTTTACAGGCGCATGTTTGTTAAATAATGTTTCAATCATATTGTATAGAACATCAAGTGAGTTATTTGGCTCTGCAATAGTTTCAATCATATCAAAATTATTAGCATTCAAATCATCTTTAAATACTTGTTCATTAAAATTCTTGAAAGAACGATAATTTATCGTTTTATGCGAGAAAGCATTTGCCTCCCTTCTTGTAACACAATTTATTGTAAACGACAATGGATAGTGATCGCTTAAGCTTAAATTAGAGACACTCACATCATGAATATGGTTAAGGAAGATACGTACAAATGGTCAATTATAGTAGATGTATCTTTAGTTACTCTAGTAGGAGATTGGATTAATTGCTCGAGGCCAAAATCTTGAACAATATGCGCCCATTTGCTATTATTAAAATTGTTAGGGTATGAATAGTTAATGTTCATATCTCCAATTACATACAAATCTAGATTATTTAATTCTGCAGTAATTAATTGCTGCTCATAGAAATCAATCCAAGACTGGTTACTGTTAGGTGGCCTGTATAAGAAATTTAACAGTACAGATTTATTGTGTGAAAAATTAACCTGTAACCAAACAGATTCCACATTTTTCGACTCTATGTCAATTCGCCTTCTATAAGAAACAGTGTCTTTGATATATATTACAATTCCACCGACACCCTTTAATACCCTGTCTCTCCTTTCAAAAGTATAATTATCAATTTTGAGATCCTTATCTTCTACTGAATCACATAAAAATGTTTCGCATAAACCAAAAATATCTGGGGCATTTGATTCATTAAGTATCATACGTATTTCATCAATTTTGGGCATAAGATGTTGTACATTTAGAAAGCTTATATGCAACCCTTTAGTGCTGAAAGAAAATGTTACATTATTACTAAACAGGTTCATTAAAAGCAGTTTCAACCGACAACCAGTTTGTGTCACTATGTGAGGAAGTAAGGTTAAAATTATTATCAAGATCTATACCATTTGAATTATTGCTTGATATAGAATGATTTAGGTTTTTGAATTGACATTCACAAGCTAATTTATCACAAGTGTTGCAAAGTTTTGAAAAAATATTAAATTTGTTAGTACATTCATATGAGAGATTATGTCTGTCTGCATGAACCTACCACCTCCTGCCTCGTCTGCATTCCCTTGTGGTGTGATTGTTAAAACCACAAATATTACAGTGAATAAAGTTATTCAGTCTGACCTTGAATTTTTCATTTGTGTTTGGTCCCAAGAAGGGTCGTCTTTGACCATGTCCATTTGAATCACGTTCCTTTATTATCGGAAGTGTTTTGTTGATTACAGCTACTAAAGTACTTGCTCCTTTAGAACCTAGATGAATTCCATCCCGACTGTAGTAATATTTTGCTGTACTGCCATCCCCATATCCCCATATATCACTTTATATTGCAGAGTATATTTACATTAATATGATTAATAATTATATAATTCATAACAGAACTTTGAATTATAATTCTGCTTTTATATTGATAACTTTCCCCGAAACTTTACAAATATTTTATATAGATTTTAATTTTTTTACAGGCGTGTCATAATTTTTATTTTTAAATAACTGTGTATACAAGAAAATATTAGCTTACTGGTCTCATTATTGGGACTAAACATACTTTTTATGTGGTGTTATAATCAATAAGTGTATTTTGTTTTTCATTTTAATTGTAAATAATAGTTCTTTAAAAATAAAATATCATAATTTTCTTGTAATTTTGTTTATGTTTAGCTCCATGGAAAACAAAATAATGATAAAATGAAATGAAAATGGTTATATATACATGTATAACTGTTAACCACGAAGCAAAGTTTCTTTGTTGAATGTTGTAACATGACGAAGTTGGAAAAAACAATATTCAACATTGTCCACATTTAAATAGTGTCTTAGTCCATCAATTTTAAATGCATAGGATCGCGAAAAGTATGTATTAGGAAGATGAAGATTACGTTATATTATTAGTTCCATAAGAAATACATCTGAAGCTCCAATATCTGGCAAGTTAAATGAATATTTCACTTCAAAACAGCTTTACAAGTTCACCTAAAGACAATGAAATAAAAAGACGGCCGTCCAGCAATATATTGATTGATCTGTTTTCTTTCCTGTTGTTTTAATGCCTTTATCATAAGTTATAAAAATCAGAATGTAACACAGGCAAAACTGCAAAAATTTAAGAATTACATGCGGAAGGCCTCAAATTTAGGATACCGCAGTTCATCATATCGTTAAATAGGATAATTGGATCAAAAACCAACACAAATTAAGTATCAAAACATGTTTCGCTTTATTAAGCTTCCTCAGTTGATACATATATAAAAATGACGTAAACGTACAAAACAAACGTCTACGTTAATAGACGTTACATTTGGCGCGTAAAAGGAACGTGATAATATTACAATAAGTATTACAATAAAACATGTGCATATGTATGTATAAATGTAATTTTTTTAAAAACATAGCATATATAATTTTCGAAAGGAATTACATAAAATAACTGGATCAAAAGATACATATATTTTCATAGAGAAACTAGGCTAGTAAATAATTACAACAAGTATGAAAACAACAGTTACTTATGTGAAAGTTTAGAATTCGAAAAAAAATGTGCTTAAATCACATGTTGAAAATTGTAAAAAAGGGAGATAATAATTTAGAAACATATTTATCAATCAGTATATTTTATAAAGCTATCAAATAAAATGAAAATGATCTATCTATTATCTATTCAAAATATGGTATTATGCTCAAAATCAATTTATGTTATATGAAATAATGAAAAACCATACGAATACATTACGAATAATGTAGTATATAAATGTAACAATCAAAATTATGCGTGAATAAAGGGAGGTAATTAAATACTTATATCATCGACATAAATAATGTATTTGTATAGATTTAAATAAATTAATAACATTTTTAGATACAGTGAATGACTACTAAAATAGAACAGTCTTTTTATGCCGATATGTACTAAAAAAAATTATTGACGAGTTTGTAAAAAGTTGCAAGTATATTTAGATCTACTTGAAAAATGATTTTAAAATTTGTAAAGCACTTTTGCATTCAAACCCTTCGGGTAAAATGTTTCTAACTTATGTATCCAGTATGTCTCTTTCAAAAGTCTCCCCATATTATCATGAAGTTTATCAATCGGCATAAAGGAAAAGTCATCAAGTGAGTGATCTTCGGAATTGAAATGAATTGCAACATTAGAAGAAAAATTGGGATGATTATTACTTCTTATATCAAATTTATGGCTGTTCATTCTTTTTGATACCTCTCGGATTACCAGTAGTTTATTCTGATATACACACTTCGTTGTCCAAATCATACATGGAAACGTTTAGTTGTATCTAAAAAGTTAATACTTGTTCTGGTGTTTGTAGACCGTACATTTATACCTTAACAAGAAAATGTTACTATAGTAGATGTTAAAAAGATATTCGACAGAAGCATGATGACTAACATGTCAATTATTGTGTTATAATTGGAAAGTCGATGCATAATAAAATCATTGAAAGATCTTCGAGTTACGTGGGCATTATTATTTAATACAAAGGAACGTTAGTATTTGTTTAACGATATTTATTTAATTACTTGTAAAAAATGTAAAATACAGTATGTCGGCCAAACCCATCAACACGTGACTGGTATATATAATTTTGTCTGAAAATCGTTTTGAGCACCATTATCTAGATACTTTTCGAACAAAATATGATAGCATTATTTTCAAAATGCGAACATAAAACTGACCGTTGTAATTTAAATGAAAAACAACGACGTTCATGACATTACAAGGCCTCCGTTTAAAAATATCATTAAGCACAATAGTTATAGGATAGGGTCAATATCATTTAATGAACAAATATTATAATATACATGTTATATTGTAGATGTATCTAAATGACTGTCTTTTACAAGCTTGAACAGGGATATACATGTATAAATAATTCAGCAAGCAGTTTTATTTGGTAGCTCAAAATTACCGAACAAGATTTAATGACAGAAATTTTTTTGTAATATTTGGTTTGATAACATTTTTATAAAGTTAACAGGTCTATGATTTGGAAAAGTTCCAGATGCCTGCAAAGATGTATACTTATATTTCTGCTTAGTATAACGAGAATTATACATGTACATGTATAAATGTAACGAGTCCCAAGGTTTCAGTCAAAGTCTTCATAAATGATACAGAGTACTGTAATTCCTTGACCAATACTGTTTCAAACGGCCTCATTGTAACATATAAACACATTGGAAGAAGTACGTAAAAAGCCACCATTTGCTTTCAGGCTTTTAATCGGGTATTTGACAGGTGTAACAGTTGGCATTCATCAATGAACAGTAAGCATTAAACAGTCGCTGTAAGCATTAAGCAGTTGAAAGTAAGCAGTTGACAGTAGGAAGTTGACAGTAAACAGTTGACAGTAGGCAGTTGACAGTAAACAGTAGGCTGTCGTTTATGGAATTCCGTATATAAACGTTCATAAAAATCTTTAATCTTAGCACGGATTAATATTATAAATCCGTGATCTTAGTCAACATTTTGTTTTGATTCGTTTCAATGTTATTTCTATTATCTTTTAGTTGGCTAATTATTTTTTGTTCAGCTTTTTTCTTTTCAAGGTTTGCAAAATATTTTGTGTTTTTCTCTGACCCTTCTAGATCAAACGTATCAATTAATTCATTAACCTTTTTAGAAGTTCGTTTATTTGTATCACTTTTACCGTGTAGTTTGTCTAAAGAATGATTAATAACAGTATTAACATCACCGCCAACTAGTAGTATTTCGTCACTAAATTTATCAAGATTGGTTTCTAATATATTGAAAAAATTGATATCGTCGTTATTTGGAGCATAAACGTTGAATATATTTATCACCTTTTCCTCGATTTCTAATTTAATTCGTTGCATTCTGCCCACAATAATTTCTTGATATTCTAAAATTTTACAATTACAAGACGTATTAATAAAGATACCGACGCCTAAGCTGTATGTACTATTTCCGCTTGAGTAAGATTTTCCATTCCACTTTGCCGACCAATTTTCTGTATCATCAGTGTTTGAGTTATAATGAATTTCTTGCAATAACGCTATTGAAATTGTTTGTTGGTTAAGCCAACACAGAACTCGGTCACGTTTGTTTGTCGATGCTAAACATTTTACATTAAAAGTACATATTTCAGTTGAAGACATATTATATTGACTAAAGATTCATTTGTAAGTTTGTTTTTACCGACTGGAGTTTATAATGTTCATTTTTTAATGATTTTATCATTAACATTTAATGTATCATGCTTCGATGTACAAACAGCAGATAGAAATACATTAGTAAAAAGATTATATTGAAATACATTTTGTTCTATTACATGAATGGCAAAGAGTTAATAAGAACGATTTTATTTTAGATGAATATTTAGCTTCACTTTTACATTAAGCGATAAAAAATCTATTAATAAATGTAATTCATGGACGTTTTATTCGTATACACAATATTTCCTTTTCTAATTTTAACATTCATCTTTAAAAAAATAGAGCGATCAAAACTTGACAAAACAAACAAAAAAAAAACAAACAACAGACAAAATCAAAACAAGTCTATCAAAAAAGTACAGTATGTCAATATAAAAACATGTATTCATAATCGTAATTACAATATGTCGAAGAAGTTGTAGAAGTTTACACATATTTGTTTTAATCTTCATGGTTACGAATTTATATTACAACAGTGTATTTGTTTTAAAGACATATTTGACGAATTGTCTCACACCGGACAGCATTTTAGTAAAAAAAAAAGGAAACAAATATATGAGCCAAAATTGGTAAAGGTAATCAAATTTTTAAACTGCTTTCCTCATTACTATATCATTTTCCACAACACACCTTTATGAAGAGATGTTAAATATATCAAATAAATATTTATATCGGAAAGAAAATATTCATTTACATGACTTCTAATATACAATATAAGTAAATAGTTACTTTTGGTATCTTGTTTAAAACAAGTATGTTTCTTTATCTGCAGAAAATTATACATGTGTACATATAAACCCATCTTAAATCAAAGAACAGAAGGCGCTGAATTTGTTTGGGTCTCAGAAAGTCAGAAAGGTGAAGGTTGTGTGATTATAAACCAATTTGTTTTTGTATAGTGCCACCAACGCTTTCCAGTGTTTTAAATGTAGTAAATTGGCTATAAGACTAATTGCAACAGTGAAATTCAATTCAATGTTTAATTGACTTAAACAATTTAAAAAAATGAGTTGACCTTAACTGGGAATTGAACTCCAGACCTTTCGGTTCCTAAGCGAGCGTGCAAGCCCCTCGGCCACGGTGAAGTTATGTGTCAACGGCCTTAAGAAAACCATATTATTCAAAATTAGGGTTCGTAACTCTTATTATTTCAACGCTAAACCTGTTGTTTAACACAGATGCAAATAATCATGGAGGTTACTATAAGCATGTATATCAATAAAGAATAAAACAATATTAGAAATCTTCGACCATTCGGGAACTATTTTGCTTGAAAATTAATGCGCCTGTCATTGGACAATCTTTACGCAGTGATCTCCCCTGAGTTTTTCGGCGTTAGTGTACATACAAAGGGTAGTAACCGCTTCAAAAAAGCGGACTTCTTTCGGCATTTGCAATTAACAGCATCAGAGTCTGAAATTTCGCTACCATTATTTGTTTGGTCTGACGACCCCAAAAAAATAAAAACCCGAGAAAAACTTGTGTCATACACATACATCTAAATATTGTAAACAAAATAAAGTTCAAGTAACTGTATATTTCTTCTTCACTTAAGACATGTGAGTGAATTTATAAAGTGATTATTTCCATTTGTACTGCTCTTTTCCGAAACGAAATGATAAGAGTAATTAATGGAATTATAACATATAACAGTTTCTTATTATCATTTAATGAATGAAATCAGTAGTCTCTAGCATTTTATACTTTTTACATGATCACAAGACACAAGACACGTTTTAAGACATGTGAGTGAATTTATAAAATGATTATTCCATTTGTACTGCTCTTTTCCGAAACGAAATGATAAGAGTAGTTAGTGGAATTATAATTTATAACAGTTTCTTATTATCATTTAATGAATGAAATCAGTAAGTCTCTTGTATTATGTTTTATACATTAATTTATGCAAAAACTGTATACAAAAATCTAATCAGTGGTTTTATAATGAAAACAATTTGTTTTATTAAAGGCAAATGGCTTGTGTAATTATGCGAAATATCCCTTTAAAGGGGAAGCCTAAATATAAACAAATAAAATCAAATATATTTCACATTTGTATCATTTTGATTTGCTAGTTATGTGGTACGCAGAATATTTTATACTTTACATGCCAGTTATAGTTAAAAAAAATATACATGTATATACATAAATAATACATTATCTACATGTGTGTCAAGTATCAATGGTCTAAGGGAGGTAAAAAGTCTAAATAGAGATTCAGTGTACAAATACTGTTATCTCCCTTGATGCTTAACTGTGTAGTCACATACATGTACCTGCTATTTATATTTTGTTCAATGGAAAACAATAATACATTCTTTTGTTATAGATAGCACCGCAAATATTGAAACAGTACTAATTTTGTGTAAATAAAAGTGTGTATACTCGTATATTTAAAAAAAGAAAAACAGCAAAAAGAGTATATTTTCGCAAGGAAAGTTATAAAAGATGAATTGGCAAAATTAAAATATTCGTTCATGTTTAATTATTAGATGACTTTTTAAAAGGATTATATATCGATGAAATTTAGCAGAATAAAACGTTCATGTTCACGTTCGTATATATACAAAAGTAGTTGTTTAAATCGTAGCTAGATTTCAAAAAAAAATTTCAGTGTTTTATAGTTCAATGTTTCAAATATTCTGCGAGACGGAAGAAAGATTTCAAACGCTGATCTACATCTTAAGCTAGAAATTTAAATAAAACAAAACAACACTAGTTCCTTTTACTAAAAACAAAACATGTTTGTCACTGTAGTTTGGTATATCATATCAATTACTATTGTCGCTATACACAAATAGTTTATCGAGGCTGAGAAGAATGTACTGGTGCGGTTTTGCGTGCGGGCCATGGTAGATCTAACCAGTACTGGTATTGTCTGTATTGCAGTTCAGCAGGACGGTCGTCTTGACCCTCTTGATTATAAATGACGTAAATCCTGCCCTCATGTGACCATGCCTTTTTTACGGAGTTTCTGTCTTTTAATCGCACAGCGGATAGCACTTCTTGGTTAATCTTAGTAAGGTCATCGTTTATATAAACAGGGGCGGATACAGAACATGGTTTCCTGGGGGGGGGGGGGGGCTGACATATGGGTGGAAGATTTTGACAAAAATAATGCTACAGACAAACATAGGACTTGTTTGAATATTGGGCAAGCATCTTGTTCATGTGCCCCCCAAAATGTAATTGTTGGTTTCAGTTGGCCTGAATCCGCCACTGATAAATTGAATATTGGCGCAGTTGTTTTGCATGTTTGAAAACATGTATCTTGGTTTGTCGTCGAACAATATTCTCATCTTATGAGTGGTGATGTACTCTGCTTATATATGTGTACACTAATGTTTTTGTAAATATTTAGATGATATGAATGTCCCCTCCCATAGACTGAGAAATTTTGAAATGTGAGGTTGAAAATGGTGTTATTTCCTTGACTTTCTAGTGCTGTTTATGGTACCTTTTGTATGGTTTAACATCACATTGTATTTTGTATAGGTTAGTGTTTGCAGGGTCTTTTAAACAGAATTGTCCTGGTGTTTAATAGTAAGCATTTACAAAATAACTTTAACAGCACACAATACCAATGTATCTGCGATCGTTGATAAAATTAATTTAAAACACTCAATCAATATATATAATTGACTCATCTTAATAATAGATAATTTTCCTTAATAAAGTATTCTTAAATTACTGCCTTTCTATTGTACAAAAAATAATCTCAAACACTAATATTCAATAAGATTTTTTTCCATCAATGAATCCATTTTAGATTATGACTAAAGAGGTCAGTACAATTAAAATTTTATTCAAAAAATATAACTGCCATAAAAAGTTAATAAAAGCAATGAACAGTCAATTCATCTGTATAAAAATCTTAGTAAAACTAGTTATTAAAACGTGATTCTTTTTTATTATCTTTCTAAAACTCGCCACCTTTTTAATTTACAAATCGTAATTTTCAATTTCTTAATTATAAGGCTTTCCCAAACAAAATGGAAAAACAAAGATAGTTAAATATTGTGTACTATGTAACACATCTATTGACTATTAATTTCATTGATAGATAAAGATCTCTGCCAAGCCCCCAGGCAGGAGATTAACAACTGGATGACAGCAATTAATGTTTTGATAAGGGAGTACACTACAGCCAATAAAGTTTGAAACTGACAAAAATATATTCAAGCCCAGCTGGTAAACGTATCTTTGGGCCGAGCTGGGGGGGGGGGGGGGGCTGCAGCCCTGAAGCCCGGGCCTGAATCCGCCACTGATAAATTGAATATTGGCGCAGTTGTTTTGCATGTTTGAAAACATGTATCTTGGTTTGTCGTCGAACAAATTTTACTATTACTGGCCTTTGTTTGCCTTGAATGTATTTTCCTAGACGATGTGCGTCGTCAATATCATGGGTACTGAGTTCGAGACCAGTTTTTTCTTTAATTGTGTTTATAACAAGTTCCGTGGTTATTTCTGATGAATGACGGTTTGTGTCTCCATTAAGACCAGAATGCGGATATTGTAACGACGCCCATACTGCTCAAGCTCATTTGTTACCAACGTAGAATTCGTCATATTTGACGCGGTGTTTCAGACGTTTGTTGTCTTCCGTTATATTCGCAATTTCAGAGTCTTTTTTGGAAGTTCTTAAGTTGTTCTATTTCCTTTGCTTGGTCCATGACATCGCTTTCTAATATTCTGTGAATAAGCGGCTTTAACAGATCATCTTTGAGTTTTGAGATTGTGTCTTTGATGATTTGTTTGAGGAAGCCAGTGTCATTTTTGGTCAGCATATTTCCAAGCTTCTCATTAATAAGGGTCAACTGCTTTTCTACGCCAATGCTTGAAGAAGTCTCCCCACCCGCGTAATTTGTACAGTGTACAAGTGTATTTCAAAGTTTGCAAAAACAAACACTTACAGAAGAGTCCTGATACTAATAAATAAATCCGTTATACTTTTATTATCACTTTCACAAATTGTACAAGCAATTAACAATCCATGTAACAGAACAAACTGGTATTTCTTTCGTAGAATTTCAAAACATTTTTTTCGAACCGGAACCGGAAACTTTTCTATGCCAGGTTTTTATGGGGCTCGGATAGAGACCTCCAAGTATCTTAGACCTTTTTGTTTGAAGTTTTGACATTTCTTTTTATAAATCTGAGTGAATTATTTGCTTTTGCTGTTATGTTATTTATGTGATTGGTCCAGGATAGATCTTTACTAATTGTTACGCCTAAATTTTTGCAGCCTCAGTGGATTTTAGTTGTTGACCATGTAAATTATAAGGGAATGTTACTGGATGTATCTTGCGGCTGATACTAAGGACTTCACATTTATCTGGGTTAAATTCCATGGACATTCCAGATTCCCAGTTTTCAAGACTGTTGAGATCTTTTTGGAGGGTTTGGGCGTTACGGGTTGATTTGATTGTTAGATAAACTATTGCATCGTCTGCAAATAGCCTGACCTTGCCCTTGACACTATCAGGGAGGTCGTTTATGTAGAAGGTGTTACGGGTTGATTTTGGTTTTGGAGTGATTTATGTGGATATATTACCTGCCAAGATTAAATATCACCCTCGCCTAACGGCTCGGGTGATATAAAATCTTGACAGGTAATATACCCTCATATATCACTCTAAAACCAAAATAACATATATTATTAAAAAAAAAAAAGAAATATATTTGACTGATATAGCACCATATTTCATGGGTAAAATTAAATAAATAAACGTATCTCGGAATCTGCAGACATTTTCACAAAAAATCTTACTATCTTAAGTTTTGACTTACGATAAACGTAAGTGAAATCTTATGTCATTTTCACAAAGCCACTCGTAAGTTCAATTTTATCTTAAGATGAAAAATTCATTTACGATAAATCTTACAATATAAACATCCCAAGCAACCGGTCATTTGATATTGATGATCATGTGCATGCTCTATATTTGATTCCGGTTTTAAAATCAAGTAATAAAGAGCTTGAAGTATGTACTGAATACAATCAAATTTCAATAAGAACAAAAAAAATGATACAAACTGATATATTTTCTATCTTGATTGAAAATAATAACAGGATATTTTTTCGTTTGAGTGAAATATGGAATATGTTTTCACGAAACATGATAAAATGGTTATGCCACATATTTTCACGAGCCGGGACGGCGAGTGAAAATATGTGGCATTTTAAATATCATGTTGAGTTGAATACGAGTTGAATAAAATTATATTATGCGAGCCTCTGGCGAGCATAATATAATTTTATTCAACGAGTGCAATAAATTCAGTAATGAACTTACACGAATTTAATATTCTATTTATCACATACCCAAAATAAAGACCTTTTAAAGTGAAATAAGAGTCATTTTTCATTGACGCGCCTACAGTATAACGCTAACATTTAGCGAGTCTTTACACTTTGTTTGTATAACGCTTATGACGTCACGTCAAAATATATGCACGGCCGTGCAATACCATATTTACGGAGTCGCAAAATCGGCACGGGTGTGTGATAAAGCACCATATTTCATGGGTAAAATTAAATAATTGTATGTATCTAAACAAGGTCTGCTACGTTATTGCTAACGTATACTATTAATGCCATTTGTACATGATGGCAATAAAATCGAACTCACAAAATTGTACAAATTATTAGTTTTCAATAATACTACAGTATAGGTCACATTTAAACTATTCATAACCCTCTCCATCGTGACGTCATCAAGTCATGACGTCACAAATGTTTATGTTGATAAATAATTATACCTTAATTTGTGTTATTTATTACATATTGTTTGCTTAATATATATTTTTCCTCCAATCTTTTGTTTGTTTTATTCAGTTTAGGTAAGAGATACATACAGTAGAGGATATTTGTTTAGTTCAGTGTAAGATCGGAATTTATTATATACTTAGAAATGAAATATTGAGAAATATTGATGAAATAAAATGCATATTTTCATTTTCCGTATTTTCACTGTAAAAATTTATTTTTCACTGCAGTGAAACATATTTTCCGTATTTTCACTGGTGTCTTGCCGGACTACTTTCTTTTAAATTCTGCCAGTACACAAAATTTAGGGGAAAGTCTTTCAAATTTTAATGTCAAATGTAAATGTAAATGAAAATGTATATAATAAACAGAAAATTAAAGTTTTTTCTATTAATACATGATTTATTTTCATCTTGTGGCATGAAAATTACCACATTTCACTCGTGGCTACCGCCACTCATGAAATATTTATTTTCATAGCACTCGATGAAAATAAATCATGTATTTATAGACAAAACTTGAATATCCTCTATATATTTCACCGAGTGAGCACCAGAATGTATATTTCACGAGTGGCGCAGCCACGATTGAAATTTGAACTTTTGGTGTTCACAAGGTGAAATATATTTCGATCTTACACTAAACTAAACAAATTTTCTTTTTATTATATGCAAAGTAACGTTTTAAAAAGACATTAAACCTAATACTTAATGAAAAGCGCGCTAAATAATTATACAACGTGACGTCATTTACGACGTCACGTCATTAAGTTGGTACCATGCAGACATTTTCACAAAAAATCTTACGATTTATCTTAAGTTTTTCACTTACGATAATCGTAAGTTAAATCTTAAGTCATTTTCACAAAGCCACTCGTAAGTTAAAATTTTATCTTAAGATAAAAAATTCACTTACGATAAATCTTACGACAAAAACATCCCTAGCAACGTTCATTTGATAGTGATGTGCATGCTCTATATTTGATTCCGGTTTTAAAATCAAGTAATCAAGAGCTTGAAGTATCTATTGAACACAATCAAATTTCAATAAGAACAAAAAAATGATTCAAACTGATATAATTTATATCTTGATTGAAGATAATTATATAAATCTAAAAGATTCAGAAAGAAGGTCTACTATGTTATTAATAAATAAAAAGGTACCACTAGTACATGCTGGCAATGAAATCGAACTCACCAATTGTACAAATTATATAGAGGATATTTGTTTGTTTCAGTGTAAGATCGAAAAATATTTCACCGAGTGAACACCAGATGCAATATTTTCCACGAGTGGCGTAGCCACGAGTGAAAATATAATAGCTGGGGTTCACGAGTGAAATATTATTTGATCTTACATGTAAAACAAACAAATTTTCTGTTTATTTCATGATTTTTTAACGATTTTTACACCATTTTACTGATTTTTGCCGCGTCACGTCATGCTCTTATCTTCATGACGTCATCAAATAATGACGTCACAATGTTGAAGCAAAATATAATTCCATGATTATTTTTAGATTTTAGATGTTTTTCAGCACAACGTTCGTAAATATTTACGAACTACAGTTATCACGTACATTTTTTATTATGATTGACTACATTTCCGCTGAAAAAAACATTCATTAATGATAAATATTTTATTTTTACGCCAAATATAGTTCGGCTACTGTGAAATTATATTTGGTAATCATTACTGTGAAATTATCAGAATATAATTAACCGTTATAATTCAGTAATCTACTGCAAAACATGTAATAAAAGTTTTCAATAATACTAGTCTACAGTATAGTTCACATTATTTTAAACTATTCATAACCCTCTCCGTCGTGACGTCATCAAATAGATAAAATACAGAATCCCTAAAGAAAGCCCAACACGGCAAAATTGAAAATGTTGCAGGCTCGGTGTGATTGAGCCTATTCATGGACAGTACTGTCAAGTGCAAAATTACCGTCCACGCCCCTAGCAGCAACTGAAGCAGAATTCAACATTTAACCACGAAAATGGTGAAATTTTGAATTTAGAAACATCTGCAGATGTGTTCATACGGCGGTTATCATGGAACGTTCAATGTGACACAGTAGTGTCATTCTATGAAAAGTGGCGTATGGTCCCCAAGTAAAAGAATGCGTGTGAAGTCATGACGTCACAAATGTATATGTCGAAAAATAATTATACCTCAATTTGTGTTATTTATAGCATACTGTTTGCTTAATATTTAGTTGTCCTCCAACTTTTTGTTTGTTTTTATTCAGTTTAGGTAAGAGGTACACGATATTTTACCCTTAAGAGAGAAAAAAAAAAACACTTACGAACGGGGAAGACCTATCGTAAAGTTACGACAGATTTTGCACTTAAGATTTTCTTAAGATTTTTTGTGAAAAGGAGATTTATCGTAAGATTTCTCTTACGACAAAAAATTAACGTAAGATTTTTTGTGAAAATGTCTGCAGTATTGTGCACGCTGATATTTCATTGAAACAACGTAAGGGGCTTAAATTCAAAACAGTGAAATTATCAAAGTGGTAATTTCACTGTTTCAAACAGTGAAATTACCAGTTCTATATCACTGATTTATTTCTATAAACCACCGAAAAGCATGTAATAAATGATATTTAAGAGAGAAAAAATTACACTTACGAACGGGGAACACCTATCGTAAAGTTACGACAGATTTTGCACTTAAGATTTTCTTAAGATTTTTTTGTGAAAAATTGTCGTAAGATTTTTTGTGAAAATGTCTGCTGCATCATAAGTAACCCAAAATGATAGTAAACATCGTAATTCACTATATAGTCGGCCTATTTGACTGTATACTTTTATGATATGTATATGCATTGTATTTCGTTTTAAAATCGCAACAAGTTAAACAATCAAATAAATAAGTATATTATTTATATCACGCCTTATAAAATATGACCGATGAACTTTCAGCATTTGAACCACGTGATGTTCTAATAAAAATCAATATCGGATCTTATCTTATCACTTTAACCGCGTTCCCAATTTCAGAGTCCAAAAACTTCATCAAATCCATATTGTATCCCATACAGCATCGTTTTCATTTCAATGTCTTAAATATCTATATCAAATGCAAACTTTAATTTGTCTAGCCTTATTTTTACGTTTTGGGTCAACAATTAACTAATACCTTATTACATTTTAAGTAACAAAATTCAATAAAAAATATAAATGAAGAGCTCAATATACATTATTGAGAACAACACTTATTTTATTGGACTCGTACACAGCTACAAAAGCAATATCATACACGGCTAGCTCCTCGTCCAATATAGATCTGACAGCCGTGTACACGTCCGATAGAATTCAGTATTGTACACAACAGTGTGTAATATCGGGCATTGACATAAATATAAGATAGTTATGATTATAAGTATTATGCTAAAGGACAAGACATTTCGGTAAACAGCCATAATTATATACGTTTCTTGTCATGTGTATTCTTTAAAGGCTTCTTCTAATTATATATATTAAGCTTCACAGAAACGCAGTTGACAGTGCTTAGATGTTGCTCAATTGTCTATCTATACATTAAGTAAAATACAAATGAGCACAATAAGAAGGACATCTGAACATATTCACGGTGCCTTTACCAAGTGACTTTTTGTGGTTAGCATAATACAAATAACGAGCAAAATTTTATTTCATTTTTGAATATTTCATTTTATTTATAGAATGAAATGTAGAGCACGCTTATTCTAGTGATCAACACATTCATTGAATATTTTTTTAGAAAGTTATCATGGCCAAATATTCTGGACCGGTTTTTGTATTGGTTTTTGCCTCTTGCAGATCACAAAATGTCACGTGGTACAGACACCATGATATTGAAAACATCCAATTATACAATCTGTATGGAAAGCCATTCTGCCATGCGAATTGCTATTTGCGAATTGCTATTTGCGAAATGACAAATGCGAAATGATATTTGCTAATGATAAATGCAAAACGCTTATTGGCGCAATGTTATTTCAGATCAATTTCCACCATTAATTCAGATCGCTGTCTTCCAGGAAGGTAGGTAGTAAACAGATATTTGCGAAGTAAAAACAAGATAAACAGTAATAAAGAATATTTTTCAAATGTTTGGGTTTTTAAGCTTCAATTAAGGCGTGTTGAAGGATAAGATCTACGATCATAGTATCCTCAAAGTACTTAATGCCGGGGGTAATTTGTACCAGGAATGATCAGATATTACAAATAATATTTACATAAGAAATTTCTTTTGTATGCAGTGTTTTTCCTATTAAATTTATACAAAATATGGCATATTTTGAGGAAAATTAAAGTTTTATTTACCATATTCACATAAATGTAACCAGTGGTTTTGCTAACGATTTGGACCAAACCATTTTATAGGTAGTGCTCCTACTTTAGAAGAACTTAAATGGAAACTCCTGTCCTTGAAAGCATCAAGAAAGATGCCAACAAGTTCTCTATTTGTTGCAACAAAACAGAAAATAAAGGTATGATTTTTAGCTCCAAGAATATTATTGACTATTCATTGAAATTAATGGCAATGAACACTGCCAATGCCCTGTAGCAAGTAACTATAAATGCTTACTGTTATTGTTTCGTATTGCAGGCTGAGGAGTACTTGATACGCTGTGGGGTGAAGGAGAACAGAGCTGGAGCTTAAGTTGATGCGCTCTATAAAACACAAAGTATTGAAACAGCACTTAGGTTGTAATGATGACTATGAAACTGTGAGAAACAGACTGCTAGTAGAATTTTCACTTCATGATGAATGTAAAAATGAGGGTTATATAGTCCTTTTAAGTATGATGGACGAGATGGTTGATGAAGATAATTTTTCTGTTTTTAACTACATTCAACACAATAAGAAGTATGTTGGAGCCACAAGATTACACATGGGTATGCAAAACAAACCGCTGATGTACTTCAGTGACTCTGAGGAAAAGAGTGTCCAGCTGAAATGTCAGCAAAACGAAGCAAACCAGGAAATGTAGGTTGAGCTAATGCGTCATCGGAGCAAAGTGCCTCAGCAAATGCGCAAACGGAGAAAAGTGTGTCAAGAGATTTCAAGGACTTGAAAAATAGAGGTGATAATTTAGAATCAGTAGATCGATTACGTCGATGCTAATTAATTCTGTCCAGTATTAGCCACCGATCCAAAAAATAGTATGTTACTGTAAAGAAATGTGATGTGACTTGCTGGAATCTTATGCCAGGACTTAAATAAAATGATGGTCATTAAAGTAATGGAGAATTTTAACCTTCTTTGTTTCAATGTTAGCTTTTTCTAATGTAACTAGTTTCTAATATTTAAACTTTTTTATACTGATATTTTAAATTTTGATTGTATCTCTGTCAAAATCCCTAATATAGTGACAACTTTGAATACTTGAGCTTTGGCTGTAATACGACCAGCTCTTGTTTTAATTCTGTTCAATAATACAAAAGAAACTATTTCAAAAGTTTGCTTTATTTTTTTTCTTCAGAAAAATCAATTGCACTGCCCTCTAAAGGTCCCTTCATATATAGTTTTCTTTTTTATTTATTTACATGTTGAATAGTTTAGTGTCATATTAAATAAATATGTAAGGAAATGAACACTTTCATAGTCCTTTCTTTCAAGACATTTTGTTAGACGAAAATATATTTGTTTAAAATTTGGGGGATTCATATAACAAGAATTTATAATGTTAGTCCTATTACTAGTACATGTACTTCACCTCTTATTTTATGTACCAAAATGGTAATGGTGTGGAGTTTCCCTATATTAGAATGAGTTGTTGTGTTCAATAAATGAAGCTGTCAGATTATCTGGCTTTTATTATTACTCAGTTTGAAATATTTAAGAATTATTCACGCCATTTTTACCGTATAAACTGGATAAAGTTAACTTGCAACCTGATGGACAGAATATTGACTTTTATGAATGAAACTTTTGAATAAAAGAAAAAGCAATGAAGTTGTTTTTTCAGTATTGTATGGGACATTTATCATGTTTATTAGTTATGAGTACAATTTAACAGAATTTATGTGTGAGTTGATTCTGCTTAATTGTATTATTATTTCAGTCTTTGCTGTGTAATTTTTTTATTCTAATATGCAGTCATTTGATGCCAAAACAACAATATGATGCTAATGAATGTTTTTCCTTGAATGAGTCCGAATAAGTACAGGGTTCAACTTCGTTGTCCGTCTGTCTGTCCGTCCGTTTGTCTGTCCGTCACACTTTTGTGTCCGCTCCACAACTCTACTATAAGAGGTATCCACTTAAAACTTGATAGGAAGCTTTATTACCCTTCCAGATTTTTTCCGCCTTTTTGATTGGATGTTGATCACCCGAAAGAAATTGATATTACCGAGCCAGACGGGTAATATACACATTAAATTTCCCCGATGGGTACCCCACGTTGTAAACAACATGCGCCGTGCGATGCGCGTACGGTTTGATTTTACGCGATATAAATTCCAATTTACAAGCAATTTTAAACTGTCAAGTGATAAATATTTACCAAAATAGAGTAATGATACATATTCTCGTCAGTATAGGAAACAAATATGACCTTGTGAAAGCTTGATATTAATTCCAAAAAAGTGCGTTCAACAGACTACTCCTTTTCTCTTGTTTACATCCGTTATGTTCGAAAGATAATACGTCATGTATTTGTGACGTCATGTTATGGTGAAGGGGTATCCTAAAGGGAATCTTATTTCGACGTTTCATTTGAAGTAGCAATTATTTATTTTAAAATCGTCTTAACTCGGCACGGGAAGGGTAATAAAATTATTATTTTGGTTTTGGAGTGATATATGTGGATATATTACCTGCCAAGATTTTATATCACCCTCGCCTAACGGCTCGGGTGATATAAAATCTTAACAGGTAATATATCCACATATATCACTCCAAAACCAAAATAACATATAATATCACATGAAAAAGTGCAGTTCAAAAGAACCATAACTCTTCCTTTCATAGTTTATGAGTTATTGCCCTTTGTAAATTTATATACTAAATTCTTGTCCGGGCTATATCAAAAAGTATAATAGATATCAATTTGAAACTTTGTAGGTAGATTAATTACATATATGTGAAGTGTATTACACAAGAACCATAACTCTTTTTTCATAGATTAAGAGTTATTACCCTTTGTAAATTTCAATAGTTAATACATGTCCGGGCCATATCTCAGATAGGTCAATACATCTCATTTGCACATACGCAGAAAAAGATGAGCATTTTTGCAACATGCAGCGCTGTTGAAAATAAATAAAGCGTTACAATTTGGCCTTCATGTTAAAAGAAACATTCCATTCTGTAATATATGAGGCGAGACATAGCTACTTCCGTTTCCGAAATGACCCGTCAAGTTTAAAGTTTGAATTGAGATCACAATGTAAAAACATTCATTAAATAATATAAAACTTATTAATATCTCATATTCTAGCTGTATATGTTATACAGGTAATATTCAATCATAGCATTTGTATCAATGGATTATCTTTTGATATAATATCTGTATTTTAAGCAAGATTTTTTCCCAATTCATATAGTGTTACCCATAAAATTTAAACTCTGCTTGGAGATACCTAATTTTTCAATATGCTAATAAGTTTGTTAAGTTAAACGTGTATTTCTTTGCCTACGTTTGGATATTTTGTATCTCTGTTGTATTATAACATGCATGTTTCTGAGACTTACAGAAAGAAGAAAAAGAGATTGTGTCACTACGAAACATATAGTGAGTCAGAAGCTTTGCTGCTGTTGTTGATGATGCTGGAGATTGCTAAGTCCAGCTTATTAATTTGTAGTTTATAATTGACGTGTTTCTTCCCTTGAATTTGATTCTGATGTGTTCTCTCCTTTAATTTTGTTCTCTGTTTGAATAAAATAAATAAGACACATGATTTTTACAAATTTGTTGATTTTTGCTCAAATATCTATCTACCATTACTGTTAAATCCCTCTCAGGGACAAGTACAGTCGTCCTGTTTTACCCAGATAGAGAGAGAAGGGGAGTTCTAATGAATTGTGCATGCACATAGCACTCTGAACCCACAATTCATTCATTGATACGAACTTTTACGCTATTTCTAATGCTCGTAGGTCCCCGTCGAGGATCGAACTTGGGAACTATCGCATCTCATGCGAGCGTCCTACCAGTGGACCAACTCGTCTCAATTTGAGGGATAGCCTATTGTTCTAGGAAAAATGTTAGTATTTTGCATTTTTACCAAAAAGCCCTCTTTTCGCCGAGGTACATGAATTCATACATGAGAATACATACTGGAGAGATACCAATTAATTTTAGTACTGTTCAGCCATGTCGCTTGTGTAACAACAACTAAATAAATGTTCTATAATTATTGCCAACTTCGCAGCTTGTTTATGAGTTACATATAATGCCTCGATAACCATATACATAATAAATTTAATGAATTTACTTGTTCAATCTAAAATTGTCACAGATGCGAATAATAAACCCCGCACAACAAACTGTAATCATGCAGGAATAAAGCCTTTATACATAAAATGTCTAAGTTCAAGGGCACATAACTCTGCAATGCCTGAATTGCCAGACCATAATTTTGTGGCATGCTCATATTCACTTCATGATTATGATATAATTCAAGATTGAAGCCAGTCACTTAAGAAATGTGAAAGCAGTTTGCTCCACAATCTTTTATGTTCAAAAATACATATGTGCATGTCTATATTCAAGGGCATCTGCAATGCCTGGATTGCCCTAACTGACTTTTGTAAAATATTTATCTTCACTTCATGATGATGATGGATTGTAAGTTTGAAACCAATCCCTAAAGAATTGTGAAAGAAGCTGGCGCCACAAGAATATAGGTATTTATGCATACAGACCAACCGACCACCCCAACAACCGACTCAATAATTCCTCTTCTCAAACTTCTTTTGCGGGAGTATTATAATGATTAAATAATGAACATGTATAACAAATTTATCGATAATTCTTTATTCTTAATTTTACTGTGACATAATGATTTTATTTACATGTATTCCAAATCTTTTCACTTGCATATATTTCCATGATCAAATTTGAAAACAGTTCAAATGCTCTATCAAGATTAGTTGGCATCTGCCATCTGTATTGTTCAATGACAGAAAGGGCCCAGTCGGAAAACATTTTTGACAGCAATACTGATTACGTTCATAACAGTTTTTATTTGCAAGCAATGATCAACCTCCACTTCATCAGCAACTTTGCTCTGCTCGGTACAGCAATACAATTCAGCAGTAGTGTACATCATGTTTGGTATTTCAGAAAGAGATCTTACATTCTTCATCTTTCGCACACGATGCTTATTCCAATGGTGTGCATGATATTGAAGTTCATTACGAATTGCAGGAATGAAACAGAACTTCAAGCAATATATATGAAGAACGTTGTCTGTTTGCAAAACACCACTCAAATTAATCCATGCACGCCTGTAACAGGGATTATCTCAAATATTGCCAAAACCATTCGATCCTTTGGTTGTGATTCGATGAACTATCCATTACAGCACATCTTGAAAACATATCATTGTGGTGAGAACGAAGAAGCGTTTTGACATCAGCAATATTTACATATTCTGTAGCCGGTCCATATGAACGGAACCTTCTTGAGCTCACGAATTGACTGTAAAAAGTAGGTGCAAGTCAGACATGGATTTTTGTTTGTTTCGTCTACTTTGAGCCAAATCAACCTTCCGCTCCAACCATCTTTTGCCCCATGAATACAAATCCCTAAAGGCTTTAATTTGTCGTGTCCATCTATATGCCACATATTGATTGAACCTTTAACTCTCTGTAATTGTTGCAGCTCTTTGTGGATCGTTAACTACAGATAGTGTATTACGTCCCTTACACCGGGGGGGGGGGGGGTTAGTATAAATAATTTAATACCGAATCTTAGAATGTATAGTCTGACTATTAGTAGTACATGTATCTGTAAATGGAATGAGAGACACGAGTTTAATTTGTATGTGCCAGTTTATCAAAGAATAAATTCGTCAATTTGCAATCCATTCCAGCCCCAGAGAGTAAGAATTAAGCGCATATAGCAATAACATTTCGCATTTGTCATTTCGCAATAATCATTAGCAAATTGCATTTCGCATTTCGTAAATTGCAATTGACATGGCAGAATGGCGTTCCATAAATCTGCCTATTTCTGAGAACTATATAACTGCAACATTTGTACATGCGTTACATTTGGGTTCAGAAAATTAAACAGTAAACATTGTTAATTATATTTGGAGACATATATCTTTCTAACCTATAATACTGTATTAAATATATATTCAATATATATAACTGTAATATCCAATGATTATATTTCACAAATTTGAAATAATACGAAGTGGAATTTTACTTAAATTAGCACAAATAAAAATAAACGCTTAAAAGGCCGGACTTTGACCTTTTCAAACATAATAATTTTACTTTCACGTGGGAGTTATAAATGAATTTTTATAAATATCTGATAGATTTAGTCATTTTATATTTGTTTAAAGACGTTTTCCGGAGTTTTCATATAGACATATAGGCAAAATTAAAACTGTTCAATAGAATTTCTTTAAACTTGGCCTGTTGTTAAAATATGATAACAGAAACATTTTAAGCGAAAAAAAAATTTGGGTCACCGTTCTCGTTTTAACAACATGCCAAGTTTAAAGAAATTCTATTGAACAGTTTTAATTTTGCCTATACATGTATGTCTATATGAAAACTCCCGAAAACGCCCTTAACTATATAAATTACGTGAAATTACTGATAATGTCTTCATTTTATAAATAAAAGGGGGTCAGTATACGTTTCCGTACAAAAAGGATGGTTTATGTATAGAAAAACATCTTTTATTTGCATTCGAACACTGATATTTAATTGAAAAAAAAGAACACTTTAGAATCGAAAAAATATTTAGATCGATCCTAACCAATAAATTGATGCCTTTCATTGCTTTGTTTTTCCAAAAATTCTGTTCAATTTTATAAATATTTCACCAATAAACATTTAAAATTAAAGGAAATTAAAAGTCAAATTCACACAAACAGGCGAAATTCTCTTATATAGCGTCTGAAAAGGGTATACATGTATTTGTCAATAAAATGTTAATGTAGAAAAATAGTACTCAACTTTGATATTAAACTACTCTTTTCTGAATTCGATTCATGTCGTATATATGTCGATGAATATATAATTATGGCAATATTTGTCGCATCCAAACGTGTTGAAATAACAGTTTTATTGTTAATGGAATTGCATAGACTGTTATGGCCATGAATGAATTCATCCACCATTTTTGTAGAATCATATGGCAATTATTACAATTCTATGAAGCATCCATTGAGAATAGTAAAACTATCTAAAAAAAACCCAAAGGTTTTGGACTAACTATACGTCTATCGATCAGATTCTTGAGAAAAGGTGTGGTAGACGAAATCAAGCGATGCAATGTCTAAATTATAGATTTACAGAGATAGTAGCAGATATAGTTTGTCTTAGATATTTCGTAAAATAACTATCACAAAGTCGAATTTTTATTAGGAGAATACTCTTTCAGATTTTATGTTGACTTATCAAGATCAAGGAAGTTTATTTACCCGAGTAAACAAAATTAAATATGTTTTATTTTAGACATTGTATTTATAACCTTTAGTCCAATAAACGACAATTATGAAGGAAATACACTTGATTACCAAGTTTTGTTAAACCCGTCCCCGTCTCCCCTTCCCGCCATATATATTCATTTCGTTTTCCTGCAATTATGCTTTAATAGTGTACTGAATTTAATGAGCGAGTTGAAAAAAAAAATTACGCAAACACCCTATTATTCATCAATTACTACCCATAGTAGTGAAGATACATGTACACTCGACTTTATTAACAAAGTCACTATTGAAACTGGTGGTGAGATACTTACTTCTGCTGCTGAAAAATGTAATTTAGTAAAAAATTTACAGAGAAAGGCTAACACCTCAAATAAGTCTAATAATCAGTGGTTTGACTTAGAATGCAGGGATAGTCAGAAGGAGTATTATCTTTCTAAGCGTAAATACAGATCTTTCCGCACGCAAGATAACTTATTAAATCTGAAAACTTGTAGTAAAAAGTACAAGAAATTATTAAATACTATATAAACTTTGGAATTACCAAGAAAGCATTGTTAAAAAATTAAAAAGTCTAAGATGTACAAAACCACCAAAGGAGTACGGGTGTCTCCTCAATAAAAATTCGGGAGAACGGAAAGAGGTCATGAACAAGGTTTCGTTAGAAGCATTTTATGATCATTTTCGTAATATTAATAGTGATGATGATTCTGAAGATTTATTTACAGCATTTGATATTGAATCAATTTCAGAATTTAATGATTTATTAAATTGCCCATTCACTACTTTAGAAATTGACAAAGTCATATAATATGTTTCTATAATAATGTTTACGTTCATAAAAATATCTATATCTAAAAAGATGAAAACTTACCCTATTGACCTATTTTTACAGTCACATCTTGTGTTATGTTTCACATCTGGTGCAGTGGAAATTCACATATAATTTTTACCGATCCTCATTTTTGAGATACATATGGGGTTCCACCTCCGTGGTAAAGTTTCTTGCTTAAAGAAACAACGACTGGCCCCTGACGGGATTGGAACCCATGCGACTAGCGATCATTAGATCCCATCAAATTTGAACATTCCATTTTTTATTTAACATAATAGTAAAATCATTTAAATTAATGCCATGTTAACCCTGACGTCAATATCTCTAGGCATGTTTTTCATAAAGTCAGAAATATGGTCAAAATGTTAAAATTATATTTTTCCCCGTTGACTTACGTTGTAACCTGACGTGACGTCCATTTCAAAATGGCGGCGCCCATATAGACGTCATTTAGGGTTCGTCTCACAATTGGCGTGAAATGAAATGTACTCGGTAATTATAAAAAAAAAAATTATTATTATTTACTTACTGATCAATAGCTAAATGTTATCATTAAAATGAAAAATGACAACAAAGTTGATGTCAAAAAGGCAATTTTACTAGCAAACCATCATTTAAAATAATCAAAATCATTTGAAGTGAAAATATCAGTAAGCTTTATGAATTATAACACAAAAAGATTTAATTAATTACCATGATATACTGTCGTATTTTGTATTTTTTAAGAGAAAAAAAACAATGAAGTGATTTGATTAGATAGCTTTTCAATCAAGCGCGTATCTTGAATACCGCAACCGTCGTAGGGGAGCGGGAACACTAGCTAGTAGACTATAAAAATGGTTCTTCGCTAATTAATGTTTAATTTACATAATTCTGTAGTTTTCTGAATTCTGTCCATAAGTGAGTATCACGTCTATTCAAAAAGAAATAAATTGACCAGGGTCGATGGGATACAAAAATATGTTACCCTTCTTATTTCGGGTCGCTAAAACTTTCCGTAGGTTTCAACTTTCGCAAGAAATTGCCAACAAATACTACATTATCATGCAAATCTGACAAAAAATATAAAGAAAGGAAAACTGATTCACTATACGTCAGCATTGATTTGCTTGTTACCACAGTGTCTACGTTTACTAACTTCCTCGCTAACGAGAGAACACAGACTCGCGTTCGAGGAAAATGTAAATTATAAGAATATAATATCATGCTTTCTAGTTTAAGCAATCAAACGTAGGCCTATACACTTTAAGCTCGTAAATACAGATTTAACTTTCCGTCTCACAATTCAACAAAATGTCCAGAAATACCTGGAGTGATTTGATATTATTAAGAGTAAGTTTGAATTGGAGTGTTCAATAAGCGACATTAAGTGTTTTTTGTAGACTCAAAGTGTTACATATAATTATTTTGTTCATATGAAGGGTAGATCGAGTCAAAGAGAAACACCGTGTGACTTTCTTAATAATTTTAGCCTTCCTAAAATTTGAAAATATTAAGTGAAAAAACAATAGATCTAGCATATTTTTCGCGGGAGAAAAAATACCGCATATTGTATATTTTGTAGTTAAAAGAGAAGGATTTACAGAAGTCTTAAATAACGAGATTATAGATCTATGTAGGGAAATTATTTCTAAGAAATATATAAAACAGATTAAAAACATAAAATCAAAACGAATGTTATATGTAATTAATGAAAGAAGTATTGTAGGCCTACTGTTGTAGATTCATGCCATTAAGTGTGTTTAAAATTATTTTTAAATGTAATCAAAACTTTTATATTATTAATATATGAATTAAGGTGTAATTTTTACAGTTATGTTGCAAAAATCTGGGTATACAAAAATTATTTTAAATGTCATCAAGACAAATTTATCTCAACGCTTTAAATTAATTATCTGTTTGAGGTTACATATGCCTAACCGCCCTCAATGTCAATGCCGCAACTGGAATCATCTCCATAAAAAGCGCGAGGCATTTTTGTTACGTCATATATTTCGTAAATTGTTGTTGACGTAATTTAAAGTTTTTTTTTTGTCAGGAATCCATAAGCATTGTGATGTTGACAACTAAAATTGATGGGCCGTTCCTGAATTATGGATTTGAAACATGCTGAATTATGATGTGTTTCATTTACATATTCCATTTGCTAACCCAGATATCTCCACAAATTGAACAATGTTTTAATAATGTAGCGTATTTTAATACACCTGTTAAAATCGATTAATTCTTGTGAATGATAAAGTTTTTATTTGAATCGAGTTGACCTCTGGTTATATCAGCTTATCTCGTTGGTCAACGGTTTATTTTTTAGACTTCTGATTGGATTAATTCAAATTTCTGTTATTGAATTTGATAGGTTGTTTAATTACCTATATATTGGTTATTTTGCTTTCGCTCGCCATTCTGTTACTTATTTTGTAGTCGAGATCACGTTCTAGTTCCCTGCGGTCTGGAGACCGCAGGGTATTGGTACGCGTTTAACTTTTGAGGCATGGAGGAGCACGTGACCTGTTTTCGGTACATGGAGGAGCATGTGATCTGTAAACCGTACATGATTGGTTTATTGACCTTTTCGAAATCCTAGCTAAATACCGTTTGCCGGTACGTTACGGATTTACCTGTAGGGAATTAGTCCGAATTACCCCTAATTAAGAACAAAAACTTTTACGTGATTTTTCTAATTTTCTATAATTATTTTACCGTTTATGGTGGAAAAACTTGAATGATGTGTTTGAAAATTATCAATGTTTCTTTAATATCTATCTCAAATTTTACAAACAATAAATTATTTATACTGAAAATCTACAAAGTTAAATATTCGTAGTGGCATCTGCCATAATAAATAGAGATATTTTCTGCGTAAACTTGTGTGTTTACTTTATTTATTTTTTTTGCTCGGAATTATTCATAAAATGGTAGGCCTATTTAATCATTTTCTTAAAAAGAAATAATTGTTTTATGTTCGACCTTCTCCGGTCTTCAACGGTCATCAGTTTCCAAAGACCTAGCTTCTACTATATTGATCGTTTATTCAATTGTCAACTATATTCTTGATACAAACGTTTATTTATCCCCCCCCCCCAAATAAATAAATAAATAAAAAATAATAATAATGTTGAAAATAGTTAAATGAAATATCTTTATATCATTAAAATGTTCACCGCAGGAAACCATTTTACTTGTCTTTTTTGGATCATCAAAAATGTAGGAGTCATGTCATTCAGGATTTTTGAAGTAAAAAAGTGGGATCTACGGAACTGGATAGACTAAGAAACTAGCAATGATGGAATCTTCAGAATGCGAATTTGTCGTGACGTTTATAAAGTTCATAAGGATTCTGTTCAGCTTAAAAGTAAGTGCAATTTCTAGATCTACTCCATGTGACTCGGTGTTCTTGTTGCTTATTTTTCATTTTTTAAAGTTTTCCATCATGCATTGCAACTAAACTGTTACATCTTGTAGATCCAGCTTTGTAAAATAATCATGAAACAACCCCGAGAACATCATGTATATTTTAATACATGACACGTGCTTTCTCCCGTTCATCTTCAAATGAAGAGTACTTCGGCAATGGCTACGGAAAATAAACATAGTCCGACGTGTTAACCACTCGGTCATGCCCCCACTTAAGTGTAGCCTTGACTTGGAGGTACAAGTATTGGTTTAACAAACTTGTCACATACTGTTTAAATGGTTAACATTTGTGCCAATTTGTTTCGAAATCCCTGATACATGACAGAGTTTAGGCCGGACACGATGTTCTGACTGCTGGCCTTTTAAAAATGTGACCTTTACATTAGAGCTAAGATCTAGGTCTAGCGCATGACATACCGTCTCATCACCAAGTTGCCAAGATTTAAAAAAAAAAAACCCTGATACATGGCAGCGATAATGGACAAGATTTTCTCACTGTTGACCTTTGACCTTTTAGTGTAACTTATAGCTTGAAGTTATGGGTCTAGGTTTTGCAAATGATAAACCAATTCATCCAGCTACACAATTATGCTAAGTTATTTCAAAATCCCTTCCTGCATGACAGCATTACTGGATGGACAACATTTTCGAACACGCACTCAATAACGTAAAGGGTTAAAACTATATTTTCCCTTGCCATTATCATGGCCGGGACATTATTGTTCTTGAAAAGGTACCTTTCTTTAAAAAGATCTATTAAACTTTTAAGTTTCAATTGATAAATCAAGTACCTTTTTTCAGTTTTGTTCCAGATAAAAAAGAGAAAAACAATCTTTGCACAAAGGGTTATCACCCAAACTTGTATATAAGAGTGTTATGGTGCGCTTCTTCTTTATAAGTTTATTTTAGCTGTAAAATTGCTTTTAATATTCGGATTATAGCATGGACCAGCGGCCTAGCGGCCTGAACTTAAAAAAGAATACAAGTTAAGCTAAGAAATAAAAACGACTCTTAATTAATTTTTAAAGACATATCTTACCATTTAAAAGTTACATAAAAAACAACATTTCTAAAAGACAGTTTTTTTTATCTCTAGCGACCTGTCAGCCAGAAATTTTAATGTCGTAGAAATGTTATAAATATGATAAAAACGTTACTTTATGGGGTTCTTAAGACTATTCTTGGTATTTATAAGGTATATAAAAAGAAAAAATCACTTTTAGAGAACTTTTTTATTTTCTCAAAACGGCCAAAACTTATAATGTTGTAGACATGTTATTTTAACAATAAAACGGCATTTATTGAAGTTTTAAAGACAATTCTTGTTATTTAACGGATATATAAAAATTGGGAGGTACATGGTATGCAACCAAAAGGTGTCTCATAAGTCAAAATGGCTGGCCCTTTCAGTAGGGGTGACACTATAATAAACAAGACCTTTACCTTTACCTTTTTATAAAAAGAAAAACTCAATTTATAGAACTTTTTTATTGTCTCATTTTGTGAAGTTGGCGGCCTAGCGGCCCAGCGGCCTGACGGCCAAATATTTTAATGTTATAGACATGTTATTTTAACAATAAAACGGCATTTAATGAATTTTTAAAGACAATTTTTCACTATATACATATATATGTACAACCAAAGTAGCTATGTATGGAACCAGTTGTCCTTATATGAAACCGAAATATCAATATATTAATTCATTTTTTAGACTGGTTTGATTTTGGGAAAATGTTCATCCTAACGGCATTTTTTAGTAGAAGCAGGTAGTTTGGCTTACTTACCTATCTTGAGTACGCTGAATTCATTTTTTGCTCTACCAAGGCTGTATTTTTAGTCCTTGACCTTTAAAAATCAATTTCAAAATGGCCGCCATTGAATTTTTTAATTTTACTTTAATTCTCCCATGGGCGAGATATATACACATTTTGTGGCATTTTAATTTAAGGCTTTGTTAATTTTAGTCTACTGAAGTGTGGACGAGAAGAATAGATGCAAACACAATAAAATTTATTGCGGCAGCCATCTTAGATTTTGGTGGACAATTTCCTATGTTTTATACACTGTATTATAATTAAAGTAAACAAGCACAAGAAGGCATTTTACTAGGCATGTTTTCTTTTATTAGAAGTGCAGTGATACTTATTAAGACTTCCAAGCGAAGACTTTGAAAAACATCCATTAAAACTACAAACTTAATGGTGCAAATGGTCACAATTTATACCCTAATACAACGTAAATGAGAGTCATATTTGCGTTCACTTTTGTCATTTAGATGCTTTTTATACTTATAAGAATACAATGCATGTTCTTTAAATTATTGCGATGTTTTTCAAAACTATCGTCCCGAGGGGGGACCTGCTCAAATATCTGTCCGTCTGTCTATCTGTCCGAGCGTCCTCTTGTGTCAGTAAGGGTCATTTGCGATCACAATTTGGCTTTTAGATTAATTCCGTATACCCCGACCTATAGGATGAATCATTGATTATAAGAGGCAAAAGGCTGCTTTTGGAGTAAGAAACAAACATGAAGATAACAGACATGTTCACAAATCTCCAAGAAAGAGCTTGTCCCTGTCAGTCCGTTTTTAATCCCGTCCATATCTGTCAATTTTGGATAGATTTTGAAATAAAATGCATTAATATGTGGCACATTGATACAATGTCATAAGAAAGACCCAGGTGTGAAGCTCAACTCCTCAAGTTAGACTTGAAAGTGCCTAAAGGAAGATGTGCATTTTAGTATTCTGTCATTAAGAGATGAATTTTGAAATAGTTAAGCATAAATATACGGCCTAAAACGGATTAGGAAATGATTTACTTTATATTATTACTTAATCTTCAAACAGGGATACCATGAAAATTGTTTGTTTATTGCTTATGCGCAAGAACATGTACTGGGACGTGTAATGCTTTAGAGCCAATTCAACAGTCCAAAGATCAGGGTCATGTCTATCAAGAAAGGCAATTTTGTAAAAGTTCATAAGTGGGGAACCCGGTCAACAATTTTTCATGCATGACCTGATATTTAAAAAAAAGTCTTAGTATTTCTATAAGTAATATAGGAATCGCCATCCAGGCTAGCATTCGAATTTTTTTTCTTCATGAAATAGACTACTTTCCTGAATAATAGAGTTAAAGTTTCTTCTTGTAAGAGAAATATTCCATATGGTGTTTATCCCATAAAAGCCTCTACATACTAGTGCCGAGCTTCATGCATGAGGATAGTATTACATTAATTTTGCTTTTATGTAACCCGACAGGAACATGATGGTTGAGGCCCCTATGTTAGGACTTTTTTCGTCTATTTTGTTATCATGTCATATTAAATTATCTGTTTTGATTGGCCTAGATCAGGCGGAGTTCGGGTAAAATTATTTGAATCTTGTTAATTGTATATGCCGCCGTCCTGGAACGACAATAACTTTGCGCAAATGTGTAATTTGAAAAGGTCGTGTCATGCACAAGCAGCAAGAAGGGTTATGTCTACAATTAAACTTCAATATCATAAATCATGATATAAACGTAACAAGATGTTTGTGTCCGATTTATAATTTTCTCATTAATTGATGCCTTTTGAAATAATTCATAAATAATAGAAAAATGCATAAATATATGGCACATTGGGACAATGAGTCACATGTAAAACACAGCTGATGATGTAAATCAAAGACCGAAATCATACTTTCCCTTCGAACAAAATATTTCCTTAAAGTCTCTAAAAAGTCTGGTTAACGATTTTGTCATTCATGGATGAATTAAAAATCATTTTTGGATAAATATGGCGCCTCTTTATAAGAATACATGTAGCGGACAAAAGTTCCAAGGTCACACTTGTTCAAAAGTCATGATATGAGAGTGCATTTGTGGCCATGTCCAGTCCATATATGTGTTATTCAGCGGGAGCTAAGTATAAATACGTGGTACTTTGAAACAATGTGTCTTGAGTGAGAAAAGAATTATCGCATAAAGTAAGATTTCAGACATTAAAGGTCATATTTCATTTCATATAAATATTTTGAAGGTCATGTCCGGTCATGAATTCTGTCATTCAATGGATGAATATTGGCGTAACTAGGCATAAATTTGTGGCACATTAGGACTACTTGTAATGCTTAAACACTAGGTTGATAACTAGATAGGTCAATTTAGAACATTGATGGTTGTGTCTATATCTTTGTCATTTATTCATGGATGCTTTTTAAAATAATAAGAAATACTGATGATATAAATAAATGCTTCTTAATGTTTCTAATGTTTGTAAAACATGTAAGACTACAATGACCATGCCTTCAATGTAAAAAATGGAAAAGAAGATTAACAAAGAAAGGTGGCATTCAATAAACGCAGCCCCAACACGACCCAGCAATAAAGGTAATGTCCAGATCCTTAACTGAATCGAGCTTCGGAGACATTTCAAGTGGCACGCCCTTGTTTATCTCTGTTTTACATAATTGTCAGGGTAGTCCAAAAATAGATGGTACATATTTTAGTGACTTAAATTACACTAAGAAATACCAAAGTAATTTTATGGGGTGATAGTTGAAAAAATATGAGATAAAATGATATCAAAAATATGTTATATCATAATGGAATAAGATACTCATCATTTATTTGAAAGATAGCCAAGAACAAAATAAGTATGAAGATTTGAATATATTGAATAAGGTGCTGCGTCCTTGGCAAAGTGACATAATTATAATGTAGACGTTGATATTAGCTAAGACAATGAATAAATACCAATGAATTAAGACAAAATGCAAACAAACTCGTATTTTCAGTCAAGTTAATAAAATTTAAAGACATAGGCTTCGACGGCATATATTTTACATAATTTAGTAGCAAAAAAACCAAAATGCTCTATCAAGTCATTCTGTGTTAATAAAAAGGTGTAAACAGCAGTGAATCGTCAATATATTAATTGCAGAATTGGTATCAATAAACTGTATAATCTTCTATGCATGTACTATCATCACATACCTATAATGTTTTACTCTATATTATTCATTAACCGTAAGACAGTGCAAGCTCGTATATACTGTTTAAGGTTAATGTTTGTGAGACTTTTTTCAAGGTGAAAGATAATAAAGATTAAAATGACTTTACCATTTATTTGAGTTTATTTCAATTAATAAATAGATGCTCTGTTTTTAACCATGTCTAGGCATGTTTTAAGTTTGATTGATAAATACGACCCTTTATAAACTAGCTATATCAATACAACAATAAAATGTATCGTATAAACACATCTGCGGATGTTTCTAAATTCCAAATCTCACAATTTCCCCCTTTGATATATGAATTTTACGTAAGCCGGTGCTAGGGTGCTTGGACGGTACTTTGCAATTTCCAGTAACGTCCATGTACAGGCTCAATCAAATCGAGCCTAAATTAAACGTTTTCATTGCTCTTTTGGGATTCTGTTGTTGTTGTTTTTCTATTTGAAATCGGGTCGTACAAAAAGCATTGTTTCAAAGACATGCGGGCTCAAAGACATACTAGTAGTCGCTGACCTGTGAAGATGACAGGCAATTTTAAAAATATTTACATAGATACTGACCTTGACTCTTCGCATTCAAATTACAAAATAATCTAGTGTCCATAAAGGTTTACACAAATGCTACTCTATCAAAATAAAGATTACTTAAACATCTTATGGTAAATTAAAATGTGCAGGTTTTATGTAAGACATTTTGGATCTCAGATACCTGATATAGATTAATTGTCCAAAAAGAATGACCTGTGATAGTTTGAAGTAATGATGTAAATAAAAGTGTGTAGTACACCTACACAGTGTGTACAATTCGACATGACATGTTGCTCATCTCATTATTCAATTTTTGATACTCATTCCTACAGAAGGATCCATTTGTTTAAAAGCACTTTACTTATATTTATTAAAAAGGTGTCCATTTTGAAATCAAAGATGGCCGGCATAGCAGTCAATGTGTAAAGCATGTATAATTATCAGCCAATTATTCCTTAAAGTAATTGAAACTTTATTCCATGTAGATTAACGGAAATACGATACGATATATACCAGAAATTTTTTTTTTTAAGTAGATGGTAAAGGACAATGGCGGCCATTTTGATTTGACCTTTTGAAGGTCAAGGACTTCAAGTACAGCCGTGGTAGAGCAAAAAATGGATTCAGCGTACCCGAATTATGTAAAAACGATTGACTACCTGCTTGTACTAAAAAATGACGTTAGACTCTTAATTAACGTGTCTTTTCTGAAAATCAAACCCGTCTATTTACAATATATGTCAGATTCCATTTTATCAATGTGTTGAACCAAAGTATCAATATATAAGTTGATTATCTTATTATATGATACCAGATCTTATATATGGATCCAAGTAAGTCATGTATGGAACCAGATGCCCTGATATGAAACCGAATTATCAATATATTAATTCAATTTTACAATATATGAAACGCTTTCATCGATGTATTGATCCAAAATATCAATTTATAAGTTGATCCGGCCCTGATGTGGTGCCAGTTCCTCAAATTATGGTACCAAAGTAGCAATATATGGAACCACATGTCCTTATATGAAACCGATTTTTCAATATATTAATTCATTTTTACAATATATGAAACCAGTATATCAATGCATGTAACCGAAATAGCAATATATAAGTTGATTATCACATTATATGATACCAGTTCTTCAATATATGATACCAAAGTAGCAATATATGGAACCAGATGCCCTTATATAAAACCGAATTATCAATATATTAAACCGTTTTTACAATATATGAAACCATTTTATCAATGTATTGGACCGAAGTCCCCATATATAAGTTGATTTTTACATTATATGACACCAATTCCTCAATATATTGCCATAGGTTGCTAGTATATGAATCCACTTTTCCAATATATGGAACCAAATGAGCAATGCGTGGAACCCAAATGTCATTATATTGACGGGACTTTTTAAAGGCTGTATTCTATCCTTGCACCGGTATTATAGTTTCGCGCCAATATTACTTGTAGAACTGTCGCTTCAATGATGGTACCCATACTGCACATTCTAAATAAGGAAATATTTGAATTTAACGACATATCCACTTTGGCCTTAAAATGGGCTGGGCAGGCAAAACTTATCGTTATATATGTATGTAAAGTTTCCAAGTCATAATTTAAGCTACTGAGTTGTACCGACCATTAACAAAAACATATTTGAAAAATAAGTTCAATTGCAATAGATCTAAGTGCAGCTTTCGACACCGTTGACCACAACATTCTACTCGACGTGTTACACAGTCAGTACGGTGTCAATGGTACCGTGTTAGCATGGGTGGACTCGTACCTGCGACCTCGTAGTTGTCGCGTCAGTGTTAATTCTACTGAATCGACTCCACGATTGCTGGAATGCAGTGTACCTCAGGGGAGCTGTCTTGGTCCGTGGCTCTATCTCACATATGCGGGAACCCTATTTGATGTGATACCACCAACCATATCTGTGTACGGCTTTGCTGATGATCACATTGCTAGTCAACGCTTTCGACCAACTTAAGTGACCAATGAACTTAACGCTATAAAGCAACTTGAAGACAGTGCTGTAATCATCAATGACTGGATGAATGCCAATAAACTCAAAATGATCACCACTAAGACAGAATTCATTATGTTTGGTAGTAAAGCCCAACTTGGTAAATGTTCAGTTAAAGAAATTGATATCGCCGGTGATAAAATTCAAAATGTCAGTGTCATAAGATACTTAGGTGCCTACTTAGACGAGGGCCTAAGATTCTCAACACATGTTAAGACAAAGTGTAGAACTGCTATGTTAAATTATTTGAGAATAAAGAGCATTCGCAAATATCTGACTCAGGACGCCACAAAAATCCTAGTATTGTCGCTTGTAATCTCACATTTGGATTATTGCAACGCTATATTGTTTGGCATTTCAGAAAGTGAGTTACAGAAATTACAGAGTATCCAGAATATGTGCGCTAAACTTGTTTTACAACGCGGAAAATATGATAGTTCCAAAGACTCTTTGTTTGAGCTGCATTGGTTACCAATTAAAGCTAGAATCAATTATATTTTTTTTATCTATATGTACATACTTTTATTATGCTTTTGTACAACGCCATTGAATATGTATATAGAAATAGGCGTTTAATTAAATAAAACAGTTTCTAGTTTCTTCTGAGCAAAAATGATCATGTCCAGTAGGACACATCAAGGTCCATAATAATACTTTAATTTAGTTATTATAAATATACATGCATAATAAGTATTATAACATAATGATATGGTTATAAAGATATTTATTTCGTGTACAAGTTATGTTTTTATTTTTATTTTCAAAATATGTTAGAGAATAATATGACCGTTATAAAATAAGATTCTATTCCAAATATTGGCATTTGTATTTTTTACCATAATTCATGCGGTGTTGAGGTATAACTATTATGCGATGCAGATCGAAAATGGGTGCAAAACCTTAATAATTTTAATAAGAAAGCAAAGGTACTGTACATTTATTCTGGGAATATCCGTATATACAACACAATAGGAATGAAGTGTTTAAATACAGCAATAGCAAGAACGATATACTGACAAACATGTGATGCATGATAATAATTAAAACAACTACATACATTTACAAGCAACATACAACATATACAAATGTTAAAACAAATCAATGTTTAAAAATTACAAGTTCACGTATTGAACTTTAACAAATAATAGAGTTAAAATGACAACATGGAAACATTCAATACATTTTTCACCCGAATAACGACTAATTTACACTTGTGCTAGCAATCGGAATCCCAACCATTCAACCTTTCAGTTTCATCCAATAACAAGGAGGGAATCATTTAGGGTATGGCCATAACCCCATGCTATAATCATGAGTTATTGTTAATAAATGTGTAAGCAAAAGTTATTTTGTAAAGTCAGTAAAGGATGATTACCTGGCTTATACTCATGGTTGGGACGGGGAGAATAAATTGGATGGGACCCGAACAAAATGTTTTAAAACTTCATAAAGACCATTCATATTTGTTACAGAAATTGTACACCATATATTAGCCTGCGTTCCAGTCTGTCATTCTTATGTGCTTCTGTTCGGCTGATCGATATTATCAAAAACACGAATAAGTATGAAATAACGCGTATGTTTGTAATGAATAAGCAAACAAATCAACGCCTGAATCCCAGGCGTACCATACATATAACAAGTTAAGGCCGCTACCTTCACAAAAATGATAAAAGATCTCTCAAAGTGATCCTTTGCTTATCATTTCAATAACTGTAAAATTTTAAAAGGTCACCAACTTCACAAAAATTATAAAATAAAGGAAAAAAAAGTGATCTAAAAGTGATTTTTTCTTTTTATATTTCCTTGAAGAACCTCCTAAAATGCTGTTTTATTGTTTAAATAACATTTCTACAACATTACAATTTTTGGTCGCTGGGCCGCCAGGCCGCCAACTTCACAAAAATGATAAAATAAAAAAGAGTTCTCAAAGTGATTTTTTTTCTTTTTATATATCCTTTAAAAAACAAGAATTGTCTTTAAAACTTCATTAAATGCCGTTTTATTGTTAAAATAACATTTCTACAACATTAAAATTTTTTGGCCGTCAGACCGCTGGGCCGCCAACTTCACAAAAATGAGAAAATAAAAAAAAATATCTGAAAGTGATTTTTTTTCTTTTTATATATCCTTTAAATAACAAGAATTGTCTTTAAAACTTCATTAAATGCCGTTTTATTGTTAAAATAACATTTCTACAACATTTAAATTTTTGGCCGTCAGGCCGCTGGGCCGCCAACTTCACAAACATGAGAAAATAAAAAAAGTTCTCTGAAAGTGATTTTTTCTTATGAATATCCAAGAATAGTCTTAAAAACCCCATAAAGTAACGTTTTATCATATTTATAACATTTCTAAAACATTAAAATTTCCGGCTGACAGGTCGCTAGAGATAAAAAAAACACTGTCTAAATGTTTTTTATGTAACTTTTAAATGGTAAGATATGTCTTTAAAAATTAATTAAGAGTCGTTTTAATTTCTTTGCCAAACTTGTATTCTTTTTTAAGTTCAGGCCGCTAGGCCGCTGGGCCGCAAACTTCACGCTGGGCCGCCAGGCCGCTTATTTTTTCTGATTTTTATGTAGCTGACTTCCTGTAAACCGAATGTATGTAACATTTTAGAAAATAGTAAAAAGTAATTTGTTTCAATACCCTTATCTTTGCCATATTTAAAAAAAACATCTCCAAAGACTTGCCAGTATCTTAATTTAAACTGTAAAATCCTCTATCAATTGTAAAAATGAGGTGTGTCAGACTAAAGATAAAGTCATCTGCCCTTTAACTGACAAGAAAAGAAATGGCAGATACTCGAAAACGACCCCTTTTGTGATTGTATTTTTATGATATCATAATACTCGTTTTAAGATATTGTTCAAAAACGTTTTGAAAAGTTTGTGTTACATTTTTCATTCTGCTTACACATGATGTTACTATGGCATAATGAAAAAAAGAAGAACATACTTCTCCTCACTACACTACTCGTGCAGGTCCGGAATAATCACCATCATCACGATGAGTTATATATTGTGCGAAATATTTGAAATCTTGTAAACACACTTTTATTTGTATCTGTTTAAATAAAACTAACAAATACAAATTATAAATATCATGTTAAATATAAATTTGCTTCAACATAGGCTGTTACTTTACTTAACAGTTATTTAATGACAATTATTGATTTACTTTATAAATAGTTGCCGACAAATAAAATGATAAAAACATCAACTAAATAGCAACACATATAACGGGGGTCAGTATACGTTTCCGTATAAAAAGAATGGTTTATGTATAGAAAAACATCTTTTATTTGCATTCGAACACTGATATTTAATTGAAAAAAAAACACTTTAGAATCGAAAAAAATATTTAGATCGATCCTAACCAATAAATTTTGTACATTTCACTAAATGTATGCCTTTCATTGCTTTTTTCTTCCAAAAAATTCTGTTCCATTTTATAAATATTTCACCAATAAACATTTAAAATTAAAGGAAATTAAAAGTCAAATTCACACAAACAGGCGAAATTCTCTTATATAGCGTCTGAAAAGGGTATACATGTATTTGTCAATAAAATGTTAATGTAGAAAAATAGTACTCAACTTTGATATTAAACTACTCTTTTCTGAATTCGATTCATGTCGTATATATGTCGATGAATATATAATTATGGCAATATTTGTCGCATCCAAACGTGTTGAAATAACAGTTTTTATTGTTAATGGAATTGCATAGACTGTTATGGCCATGTATGAATTCATCCACCATTTTTGTAGAATCATATGGCAATTATTACAATTCTATGAAGCATCCATTGAGAATAGTAAAACTATTTGTAAAAACCAGAGGTTTTGGACTAACTATACGTCTATCAGATTCTTGAGAAAAGGTGTTGTAGACGAAATCAACCGATGCAATGTCTAAATTATAGATTTACAGAGATAGTAGCAGATAAAGTTTGTCTTAGATATTTCGTAAAATAACTATCACAAAGTCGAAGTTTTATTAGGAGAATACTCTTTCAGATTTTATGTTGACTTATCAAGATCAAGGAAGTTTATTTACCTGAGTAAACAAAATTAAATATGTTTTATTTTAGACATTGTAATTATAAAATTTAGTCCCATAAACGACACTTGAGGAAATACACTTGATTACCAAGTTTTGTTAAACCCGTCTCCCCTTTCCGCCATATATATTCATTTCGTTTTCCTGCAATTATGCTTTAATAGTGTACTGAATTTATTGAGCGAGTTGAAAAAAAAATTACGCAAACACCCTATTATTCATCAATTGTTAACCATAGTAGTGAAGATACATGTACACTCGACTTTATTAACAAAGTCACTATTGAAACTGGTGGTGAGATACTTACTTCTGCTGCTGAAAAATGTAATTTAGTAAAAAATGTACAGAGAAAGGCTAACTCCTCAAATAAGTCTAATAATCAGTGGTTTGACTTAGAATGCAGGGATTGTCAGAAGGAGTATTATCTTTCTAAGCGTAAATACAGATCTTTCCGCACGCAAGATAACTTATTAAATCTGAAAACTTGTAGTAAAAAGTACATACTAAACTTAGGAATTACCAAGAAAGCATTGTTAAAAAATTAAAAAGTCTAAGATGTACAAAACCAAAGGAGTACGGGTGTCTCCTCAATAAATATTCGGGAGAACGGAAAGAGGTAATGAACAAGGTTTCGTTAGAAGCATTTTATGTTCTGACGTCGGATGACGGTCGGAAAAACGGTTGGATTTGAAAGTTTTTTTGACGTAATAATCTGACGTCAGGTAGACGTCAGAATGTAACCATTATCTAACCATTTCTGACCAAAATCTGACCATTTTCCGACCAAAATCTGACCGTTATCTAACCAGTTTCTGACCATTTTCCGACCTCAAGCTGACCATTTTCTGACCTTAATCTGATCATTTCCCTAATCCTTCTTGTTTACAATGTTATAAATATGTTCTGGCCAATCCTGATTGGATCAAATGTAATGTGACTCATTCTTTTAAGTAACTTTCACTCCAATGAAATGTATAACAAAAAAATAAAAGCAAAAATATATGTTTTTTTTATTTAAGATAAAAGTTGCAATTAAAAGCTGATACATACAGTTTTAGTTAATTATGCAAGGCTAAATACTTTTCATAAACTAAACCAAATAAAACATAAAATAAGTTAATAACAAAACAAAAAGTATTACAAAAACAATGGCATAAATGAAACTAAGAAATTATATACAAATATTAAAGAACAAAACAATGTATCTATAAAAGTTTGCCTTATCAAACAAAATAATGAAAATATTATAATTTTAAGAAAAGTTAAAAGATTCGGATAATAATGTTTCAAGCAGTTAATGACAGATATTCAGTATTTTAACTATATTTCTACAGCATTACTAAAACATTTAGTGGTATTTTTCATATTTTGACCTCCTTTTGATAATTGTCACTAACGTGTAAATTACTTCCTTTTAGTTACTTCACAAAGTTATACTTTTAAATATCCACGAGAATTAGCACGAATTTGAAGGTTTGATGCATTTAGATATATGACCTTCCCTCACTACCTCTCGTCAGTCCGGAGGATGTAACATGTTAATGTCCAATGGCGTTTGTGATATCATTTTCACTGAAAAAAAAAAGAATTTATGAAAATTGGAAAAATTACAAGCAAAAATGTTTTCATGGTTATCTGCCCTTTAGAAATTTTGAAAGTTATCTTAAATTAATAAACAACTAGTAACTTTTCAGAAGTGAGCTTTAACAAAAATTAAAAGTAAACATAAATACTGAAAATTTAAAAAACCGCTTTAAAACTCCAGTTTTGTATGGATTATAGTATGTAATAGAATTTACAAAATCTTACTTTCCCATGATTCATGTTTCTTTTTACATTATCACGTATTTCTGCCCCTCCGACCTTTGTGAGCATGTCAAACGCTTGAACTTCCTGAAAAGAAAATTATATTCTAACTTATGTATATTCTACTTTTGAAATAGAACAGTTACGCAAGTCTTAAATTTTTCATAGTTTCAAATTAAAGAGTGTTAAGAAATTGTTGATAATAAATGTATGTTTATGTACTACGTTTTGTTAAAAAGTTTATGTTGTTTTGATTACATTTTTTCTACTAATGATTATTATGAAGCCTCATTCTATATTACAAAATCATAATTCGATAATCAATCAATTCGCTCTTTCATTTATTTCCCGTTCATTTATTAGAATGATATTAAAATCTGGTGTAAAACACATTAAGGTAAGATTTATTCTGATCAAAACTTGGGCCAATTGGGAATGCCGAAATGTCTGGGACCGAAACGTCTTGGGTTATTTGGGACCGAAACGTCTTGGTCCGAAATGCTCGAAATCGTATCCATTTATTCTCAATTCTCAGATTTTAACTGACAAAAACATCATAGTTTAACAAGAATATGAAAACTAAGCATTCTCTTTGGTTGTTTATAAACTCTTCACGAGCAGAGTTAAAATGAAATGATATATTATCAAACATTATCGCGAATTTGGGTGACATTTTGCTTCAACTGTTCAAATAATGATAATTAAATCTAAGAACGCATGCAATCATGCAATTATTTTTCAAATACAAAGTAGAAATAAATTTAAATAAATTGAACTGACCTTTTTGTTCAAGAAAATCTGGAATATTCACTTTATCAATGCATCCCGATTCCTGACATACGAAACGCCTACGAATTTGAATTTTCCATCCACGTGGCTGTAGATTCGAATTATAATTATGTTTTCTTTCCTTTTCCTGTCACTATGATTAAATATTAAAGCACTATTAAAAACTCATGATTTTGATACATATAATGTACCACAAATGATAATATTATAACGTTAAATGATTGGAACTCGTAAACAGATCTGTGGCTATAAATAGATTTCATAACAAAAACACATGTAACTTGCCTATATACAGCGCCACCTATATGTTTTATTAGGTTGCAGCGCCGCGCACGTGGTCTTCGAAAGGCACTTGTATATATATACACTTAATTTGTAAGCCAAATAACATTTGAAAAAAAGTTTAAATGATTACAACAGCGAATTAGGATTATTTTTTTGTTAATTTTTTACCTACTGTCAGGACACCGACCAGAACCTGACGTTAGTACGACGTCAAAAAGAAACGTCTAATATACATCGGTTTTTGGACGTCAGATTTACGTCGTATTTTGGTCGCCGACGTCGTGACCAAAATCTAACGGTAATCTGACGTTATTTTAACGTCATGTGTTTGCTGGGTGAAGATTTATTTACAGCATTTGATACTGAATCAATTTCAGAATTTAATGATATATTAAATTGCCCATTCACTACTTTAGAAATTGACAAAGTTATTAAAACTTTAAAAAATAACAAAGCATGTTCACCTAAAGATAATATACTGAATGAGTATATAAAATACTCAAAGGATTTGTTATTACCATTGTATTGCAGCTTATTTAAACAGGAATTGTTCCAGATACATGGTGTACGGGTATAATTTTACCCATTTATAGAAATAAAGAGGACGAAAATAATGCTGATAATTATAGAGGTATAACCATTTTAAGTTGTCTTGGTAAATTGTTCACATCAGTGTTAAATTCTAGAATTAATATTTTTTTGGAAGAATGGCCTTTTAATTGAGGAACAGGCAGGGTTTCGTAATGGTTATGGAACTACGGATCATATTTTTTCCTTAAAAATGTTGATTGATATTTACTTATCGAAGAAAAAGAGGTTGTATTGCTCTTTTATTGATCACAAGAAAGCATTTGATAGTATAAACCGTACTGCTCTCTGGAGGAAATTGTTAGCAAATAATATTGATGGGGAAATACTTAAAGTTATTCATAATATCTATGACAAAGCTAAGTCTTGTGTTAAAGGGAATAATGCATTGTCAGATACATTTGTAAGCTGTTTAGGTGCGCGTCAGGGAGAAAATCTTTCTCCAATTTTGTTTTCAATTTTCCTTAATGATTTGGTTTTTATATGTCTACACATTGTGAAGGGGTTGCAGTTTTTATCAGACCAGGTAAATGAACAGTTAAGTAATGATGAAGTTGATGTATTCTTGAAGTTGTACTTATTACTCTATGCTGATGATACAGTTGTTTTCGCGGAAAGTCAAACTGGCCTTCAAAAAGCTTGATTATTGTAAATTATGGCAATTGACTGTTAACACTGATAAGACAAAAGTTGTTGTATTTTCTCGTGGTAAATTAAGAAATAAGCCTGTATTTTATTTCAATAATGTACCTCTAGAAGCTGTAGATGATTTTATAGTTATTTAGGTGTGATATTCGATCAACTTTAATGGTAAATTTAATAAAACAAAAAAGCACTTGACAGATCAAGCTAGGAAGGCTACGTTTAGTATTTCAACTAAAATTAAGAAATTGTGTTTGCCAATTGATATTCAGTTACAGTTGTTTGACAGTATGGTTAAGTCAATATTATTGTATGGGTCGGAGGTGTGGGGATTTGAAAATAATTCTATTATTTCTCAGTTTCAATTGAAATTTTATAAATATATACTTAAACTTAAGATGTCAACTCCTTCGGTTATGGTCTTGGGAGAATTAGGTGCATTTCCTATTGAAAATGATATTACTTGCAGAATGTTGAATTTTTGGAGTAAATTAGTGAATGGTAAAAATGATAAAATATGTGCTTCTTTGTACCACACTATGTATAATCTTCATGAAAAGGGTATTTTACATTGTCAGTGGATTGAGAAAGTAAAATCTACTTTGAATAATAATGGTTGTTCTTATTTTTGGATAATTCAGAATGTTACAAATTTTAATAATTTTAAATATGTAATAAAATCACGATTACGTGATCAGTTTTTACAAGTATGGAATAGTGATGTTTTTAATTCTGCTAAGTGTTTAAATTATAGAATATATAAAACTCAATTTAAATTAGAACATTATTTACTATGTTTACCAAGAAATTTAGCAATTACTCTTTGTAAATTTAGATGTCTCAATTCTGATATTCCTATAGAGAAAGGTCGCTATTTTGGTATTGAAAGAGAAAATAGAACATGCTCACTTTGTAACCAGCAAGAAATAGGTGATGAATTTCACTATATTTTTAAATGTAGTTATTTTACTCATGAAAGACACAAGTATATCAGTAATTATTATTCAAGGTTTCCTAGTATTTTAAATTTTCAGGCTCTAATGTGTAGCGACAACAGAAATACATTACTTAATCTAGCTATTTTTGTCAAAGCAATAATGCTGAAATTTAAATAAGTCATCTTCCTTATTTACTTCTATGCCATGTTTGTATTATTATATTTTGTTTTGTTGATTGTTCACTCTTATGCCCTTAAGGGCCATGATTCTTTGTTTATAAATTAAAAAAAATAAAATAAAACAAGAATCTGTGTTTGATAAACACAAATGCCACGCGCTCACTGTTGTCAATAATTTAACTTTAGAGAGTGAAGTAGCTAATTTGTATGGAAGACAAAATTCTACTTTGTTTACATTTTGCCACTTTTATGACAATTATTTTATATTAGGCGCTACTTTCTTTAGGATATAAGCATCTAACAATGTCATGCTCTTACACTGTTATGAAGTTCATGTTTGCCCTTTTAAAGAAATAAAACTTCATTCATTTCTAAGGCATTATGTGCCTTTAAAAACTTTATGACAACAACAACAACAACACAATGATCATAAAAGTTTGTCTTTTTTTTAAAAGAAGAATATCATGCAACTTATTTTCCTACCAAATATGAAATAAATCTGTCAATATATAAAGGCTGTATGGGCAAAAGTGTAAAAATCTATTTTAGCACTGTTGTCATTGACCCAACTGACCCCTAACTCCATCCAAAGGAAGAATACCATGTAAGTTATCTTCCTACCAATTATAATACAAATCTGTCAATAAATAAAGGCTGTATGAGCAAAAGTGTAAAAATCTATTTTTAGCACTGGTGACCTTGACCCAACTGACCCCTACCTCCATCCAAATGAGAATACCTCAATTTTATGTTTCTACAAAATATACAAGACAGCTGTCGATAGAATAAGGTTAATACACCTGTAAAAGTGTAAAAAATCTATTTTTGACATTGGTGACCTTGACCCAAATGACCCCTTACTAAAGGAAAAGAAAGAGGACCTCTCTTGGTATGATTATTATAAACATGAAAGACATTAACTTAAAAATAAAGGCTGTATAAGCAGAAATGATTAGATTTATTTTTTTACACAAGTGACCTTGACATAGAGACGCCTAACGCAACAAAAATTAGAGGACCGTTAAAGGTATCCACCTACCAAATATGAAAGATATCATTAAAAAAAATTAAGTAATTAGGTGAATTGTTTTGATAAATCCAACTTGGCGGAATAGGTAAACCATACAAGGCCCTATTTTCAAAGTGATAAAAAGGGAAATTACTGGGAAAATGGATGGCACATTTATATAACTTGGCAATATCATGTACATTGTATTGATAAGTAAGTGTGAAAATTATTAAGCCATTAGTTCAGATAACATAAGATATTTCCAACTTGCCGGTTTAGGTTAACCATTATTCATTTTCTAAGTGCTGAAAAGGGCCATGACTTGGTGCAAATGGAAGCCATAGCTATGTAACTTGCCCAGATCATAAATTTTGTATGGATTAGTAAGTGTGTAAATTATGAAGCCATTGGTACAGGTAGAACTTAAGAAAAATCCAACTTGCCGTTCTAGGTTAACCTCGTACAGACGTTCCAACATTTTGGGTTTAGGGGCTATTTTCTTTGTTTTCTTAAGGGCTACTAGCCCCTAAACCCTTTGATCACGGAATGAACCTATTGTTCTCTTTTGTTCTTTTTACTGTTATATAGCCCCTAAACTCAAAATGTTTGCTCGGACAGACGGACGGACGGTTCAATTACTATATGCCCGGGGGCATAAAAAGTAAGTGTTTTAATTTAGAATAGCACTCAATAGCACTCAACAAGTTCAATAAATATAGTTATGAAGCTAAACGAATATAATATTCTATTTACCGCATATCCAAATAATAACTGTTTACAGGAAAATAGTATCATGTTTTTATTGACGCGTTTCAGACTGTTGTTGAGACAAGCCGGTCTTCAAAGGAGATTTAGGACAATTCATCAATTTTAAGGGATATATTTTTCCTATAACAAAAGTCTAACGGGTACCCTAGATTAATCGTTTTCTAACGGTAGTTTTGTAAAGGGTCCGTCACACCATGACGTTCTGATCAACGCTCTCTTCGTTCAATTTTTGAACGTTCTTGAATGAGGTTGACACATCTAGCGTGTGATTAACTTGCGTCTAACGCATAACTAGCGTGTGTCTAACGCAGGAGAAGCGTATAACAGCGACCATGTAAGATACGTCGGAAACCCATAAGCGTGTGCTAACGTGCCACTGTCGCGGGACGAACTATTTGTCAACGCCTGACGAGCGTTTTGAGCGTGTGACTAACGCGTGGATAACGACAGAATAGCGTCTTAATGGCGTGTTATTTTTACGGCTTAAACGACACAGAACGCTGGAAATTTCTTAATTTAGTTGCTCTTGTGAGTTTGAATAGTCAGCATCATGACGCCAAGAAAAAAAGATTGGGATGAGGGCTCCTTCAAGCTACATTTGTATTTCCAAATCCTTGACGTCTTTATATTCACGATTTAGTCCAACACTGTCGTCTTCGTCTGGTTCTTCTTCTCTATGGATGAGTGTCGGGGTCTTCTCTGCGGATAAATACCCTCAATATGTTCAGATATGTTTAAGTTCAGTACATCTACTTGATGCTTGACTATAGCAAACATCTAAGCCTACTCAATCTTTCAGGATCTTCCATAGTAGGTGTTCTCTACGATAACCCAAAATCAAATGAACCTTGCTTTTTACGTATGCATAGACGTACGTGAAACGGTCGAATGACGTTCAATGGACGCCAAAATGACGTTCGTTTACCTTTAGTCACACGTTTTTTGCGCTTGAAGACCGTTCAGTGGTCGTTGAAAGGTCGCCAGTGAGTCGTTCACTGCAAAGCAAACGATTAGTAACAACCAAGTAGCGATTGAGCAAAGACTGACTAACGACAACAGAACGTTTGCAACGCTCGGCGAAATTTAGTAAAATGTTCCATGAATGTTCTTACACGTTCTGCTGCGTTTGAGATTTAAACGTTGAAGATCGCTGGTCTGAGTGAGAACTTTTGTACATGTTCAAAACTTTTTTTCCGGACAGCGTTCTACGCCGATTACTGACGTTCACACAACGTTCTTCTGGCGCTATCCCAGCAGCCATGGGCGACACTAACGTTTCTTAAAACGTCGTAGAACGCTGACCAGAACGTCATGATATGACGGCCCGATAAGCATTTTGGGCATAACGTATGTATTAGGTTAGTGGGTAAAATATATAACGAAGTCTTATGGGGCCGTCACACCATGACGTTCTGGTCAGCGTTCTATGGCGTTTTGTGAAACGTTGTAAGTCGCCCATGGTTGCTAGGATAGCGCCATAAAAGAACGTTGTGTGAACGCCAGTGAACATCTGTAATCGCCGGGAATCGGCGTAGAACGCTGGTCCGGAAAAAAAATTTGAACATGCACAAAAGTTCTCACTCAGACATTCGTTCTTCAACGTTTACGTTTAAGAACGTCCATGGAACGTTTAACTAACTTTCACTGAGCCTTACACACGTTCGTCTATCGGTAGTCAGCCGTTACTCAATCGCTACTTGGTTGTTACAAATCGCTTGCTTTGCAGTGAACGACTCACTGGCGACTCTCAGACGACCTGTCAACGCCGCTGAACGGTCTTCAAGCGCACAAAACGTGTGACTTAAGGTAAAGGAACGCCCTTTTTGCGTCCATTGAGCGTCATTTGTGCGTCATTTGACCGTTTCACGAACGACTATGCATATGTAAAAAGCAAGGTTCATTTGATTTGGGCTATCGTAGAGAACACCTACTATGGAAGATTCTGAAAGATTTAGTAGGCTATATATGTTTGCTATATAGCCAAGCATCAAGTAGATGTTCTGAACTTTAACATAGCTGAACATATCGCAGAGAAGACCCCGACATTAATCAACAGAGAAGAAAACCCCGACAAAGATGACAGTGTTGGACTAAATCATAAATATAAAGACATCAAGGATTTGGAAATATAAAATGTAGCTAGTAGAAGCACTCATCCCAATCTTTTTTTCTTGTTGTCATGATGCTGACTCTCCAAAAACACAAGAACAACTGAATTCACTATGAAATTTCCAGCGTTCTATACCCGTTTAGCCGTATAAATCAACACGCTATCAAGACGCTATTGTGTCGTTATTCACGCGTTAGTCACACGCTCACAACGTTCGTCAGGCGTTGACAAATAGTTCGTCCCGCGCCAGTGGCACGTTAGCACACGCTTATGGGTTTCAGACGTATCTTACTTCGTCGCTGTTACACGCTTCTCGTGCGTTAGACACACGCTAGTTATGCGTTAGTTAATCACACACTAGATGTTCAACGTCATACAAGAACTTTCAAAAATTGAACGATTGACACGTTTAGAGAGCGTTGATCAGAACGTCATAGTGTGACGGACCCTTAACGAAGATTTAACGACAGTCGTAACTCTAACGAATGCTCCTTGTTTCATACAACAGGTTTGGCACATGTGCTCATATTACAAGGCGTGTCATTAATCGTTTCTTTAATTATCACGGAAAACCGAAAAAAAATCCTATATAATTGTTACGCAAGGAAATAAAATGTATGTTATTTAAACATGTACATTAGGCTGAGGACTTCATCATTAAAAGAAACTAAATGTATTAACACCAATTAATTTATCTTAAGATATTTTTAATAAGAAATTGATAGTGACTGAGTCAGCCAAATGCGGTAAAAGTAGCTAGCTATGGTAATTAAAGTGATGACGTCACAATAAAGTTAAAAATAACTTAAATAAATAATGACAATTACGGAACGGCCGCTGTGGTGAAGAGGTAAGCATACTGGACCGGCAATCCAAAGACCCGTGGTTCGTGTCCAGGCTGCGGCATGCTGATTTATATATACATGTAGTTAGTTTAACCTTTAAGAAGGTCTTGTCCAAAAAGTTGTTCTGTCAAAGTATGTTCTTAACTACCAACTTACAGTCAATTAAAGCAAAAATAAGTAAAATTCAATAATTCAATCTTCAAGGTCAAAATAAGGCCGATGTCAATTTTAGTTTGATATACATTGAGGTCTTATACAGCAAAAAATAATAATTGAAAACATCATTAATTTGACCTTCAAGGTCAAATATGAGTGAAGGTCAAGGTCTGTCTGGTTAACTTAAAAGTCTAAAAAATTATTATGTTCAAGTTTGAAGACAATCCATTCAAAAATAACAAAGTTATAGCCACTTAAAGCAAGAATCAAGCAACATTTGGACTTTTGACCTTGAAGGTCAAGGTCATTTATGAGTGAAGGTCAAGGTCTGTCTAATCAACTTGAAGGATTATCCTAAAAGATTATCATGTTCAAGTTTGGAGACAATCCATTCATAAATAACAAGGTTATGGCCACTTATAGCAAAAAAAACAAGCAAAATTTAGACATTTAACCTTGAAGGTCAAGGTCATTTATGGATGAAGTTCAATGTTAGTCTGCTCTACTAAAAGGTATTGTTCCAAGGGTTGTTGTGGCCAAGTATAAAGACAATACACCAAGAACTTAAGTTATGATCAACATACAAGTTTGCAGACGGCAACGCCGACATATCTGTAATAGAGATTTACAGCATGTACGGTTAACGATAGCCGGAGACGGACAACGGTTATAATATTCGGGGCATTGTGTACACCGGTCTTACTGACGATATTTGAGACCGGTGTGTATACAATGATATTCGGGGTTTATTCATTCAATTAAATAATAAGATAAGTACAAATATATACAATTGTTTGTTTATTCATACACTAAAAATTGGCCTGTAACGTTTAATCTCTGCTATAGCCTGTTAAAGACATACACAGTATTTACTATTCTGTCAAGTTTAAGGCACTTTCTCCGTTAAGGCCCCTATTTAAGGCGTATTTGAGCTGACGTGTATGGTGTAATAATATGGGCATAAGTCGGATAAATTTTATCGACAAGTTCAACGAACTCTTGTTAAAATGGTAAATTGGTGCCGATCTGAGGTAACAGTAATACTGCTGGGCATCGTTATAGTAACCAGGAAACCCACTTCGTATATATCTTGTATTCGATGTCCCGAAAAAAACTGTTCTTGTGTTTCATTCATGCATAGGGCTACTGATTCCATAAGAAGTTCCATCAATTGCTATCACGGCTATTGAAATTCTGTTCCAGGTGCCTCTCATGGCTAACCACTCATGAACCTGTGACAAAACGACAAATATTTTAGACGTAGATAGAAAAAGTCGCTCTTGGCACTGATATGTTGAACAATGCCTAAAGCATCATAAACTTCTGGTATGTTTGAAACCACATAAGCACAATAAGAACTTTGTTCTTGCAAGAAGTTTAAGAGGCTTGTATGATGAAATACGAATAGTTTCTAACAGATCTAAAAATGTCTCAGCAGTTCCCCCGGTCACTTAAAAGAGATAAAAGAAAACACATTTCTGCCACTTAAAATGTCTTTAACGATTCCAAAAAAAAAAAAAAATAACTTATATTTAGAATCGGGTTAGGCGGTGCTCGAATGCGTTCTAAAATCATGCAAATAATTCCAAAGTAATTGGTGATGTCGGGGGAGCTTTAACCAAAGCCGGTAAATGTTACTTATTGCTTTGATTGGTTCATTGTCCATTGTTACCTAAAATAAGATACATGTATGCCTGGAATTTTTTTAATATTCATTTTGATGTGACATAAAAAATTGTGTTGAAGTAAGTTTAGCCATACCTCATAAACTACTATTATCTTTTTGTACCGTCATATTGCACAATTTATTATTCATATAAAGGTAAATTTCCCTCACGGAGTTCACATGGGCAATGTAACAGTAATGATTGTCGATAATTATATCAAATGTTAAATAGGTGAAAAAAAGACACAACAAAACATTAAATCTGTAATGTTCACACTATAATTCATATTCTGCTTCTCTAATCGTTTTTTTTTTTTTTTGCTTTTTGTTATCTTGTTACATACAGATATGTGCATTAAACGTCTTTTAATATCATGCTTTTAGTTTCAGTCATCTTGTACAGGAGTTGCATTAGATGCTATTGCGCACCATCTTTAGAATGCCGGGATCGACACGAGGCCAGTCAAGTAGCAGGTCAGTCACATCAGTATAATCAACCAGGAACAGCTGATTTAAGGAAAATTATTGCTAATGGACTTTCACCATCACCAAAGAAGACCTTACCCCCCAATACACAGACACGGAAAAGAAGAACGAGGCCGCTTGCTGACATTATTTGGGAAAATCAATTATTTTACAACGATCTTATTAAAAACAAAGTTCCAAGATTGCTTTACCAGCTTGATGTCGAGAAATCTTCTAATGAATCAAATTAGATATTCAGAAACACATATGAACGGCTTTTTGTAGTATAAATAATTTGGTTTGGCCTTGTTTTCTTTCAATAAAGAAAATAAATAAAAATCATTTTGAAACGCCCCCTTAAAAAATTAGCCGTCTCCGTCTATCGGCTCAAGCAAAAAATCTCTAATAATACCTCTACTTAAAAAAAAGTCGAGCTAAAAATTATTAAAGGGTTACAACTCGGACAAAAATCATTGAAAAAGATAATGCTTATGATATGCCTAACTAGACTGGAACTTTTCATTCCTTTGACCAGTAGATTATGAGGAGCAGTCCGGACAAGTTTTGTAATGGACGGACTGACAACAGAGAAGTGATCATTACTCTGTAGAGGCGACACAAAAATGTCAGATTGAATTTATCGTCTTTTTAAAGCCACCAATACATTCTAAAGGCTGTACGAACTTTGTGAAGCAATTTGGAGGAACCAACACTAGGCAGTTACTGAGAGCTAGAGAGCATCCACCACTAGGCCACTGCTGCAGTGAAGAGGAACTTACATTAGGCTTTTGCTTTTGCTGTCATGTAGAGGAACCAACACTGTGACACTAGGTCACTGCTGCAGTGTGGACAAACTAACATAAGGACACTGCTGCAGTGTGGACAAACTAACATAAGGTCACTGCTCCAGTGTTAACGCTTTACCACTACTGCAGTGTAGAGGAACAAACACTAGGCAGCAAGGCAGTGTGTATAAGTAAAAAATATCACTTAACCATGACTGGAATGTAGATAAACTAACACAATGAGGCAGCTGTGGTGTAAAGAAAACTGGCTATTGCTGGAGTGAAAGGGACAGCTATCATTAAAGTGTTAAGGCCAGTGCTGCATATGAAAAACTAACACTACTGCAGTGCACATTAAGTACAAATGTGACTCTTGTCTACTGCTACAGTGTAAAGCAACACTAGGCTACTGCTACAGTGTTGCAGGAACAAACACTGCTACAGTAGACTAGGCCATTGCTGGCCCTGCAGTGCAGAACAAATAGTACACGACTACTGCAAGTAAGAAGGCTTCGCATACATAAATCTATTATTTTAGTTTTACAGGACTACCAAAATGTTAAGGAAGACAACAATTAAATGGTTGAGTGACTTTATTCCCATATCAAACAATATCAAACAAAAGCAGTGATTAAGAACATATTATCGATCTTGAGTTTGTTATTACAAAATACAAACTAAGAATTGTGACGAAACTACGTAAATAAAACATTATCTTACAAAAGCATAAGCTTTCAGAGTGTCTAATATAACTTTCAAAATAAGAGCATAAACTGAATAGTAGGAAAAGTGTTCTTGTAACTTTAGTTTTCTGTGGTAAAAATTTTGTACTTCTTAGACAGATCTGTTTTTTCACAATAGTTACCTGTAGATCATTCACATAAATCATTTCAATATTTTTTCAGGATTACAGACCCCTTTACTGGGATTAATTAATATCAGTTTTTTACACTTTTATTCTTTTCTTTATACAATAAGCAAATATTAGGAAATTTCACCATTAAGAATAATTTACACTAGAAATGTGTCATCACACTTCCAGATGTTATAATAATAGTTAGTTCCGAATTTGTCTGCAATAACCAGATCTTCATTCATAAGTTCAAGGCCCTTCATCTATTCATTGTTAACACAAACCGTTTTATACAAAAGTAAAGGCTCTGAAACTATTCAGTATTAACCTTTTGCAAAGTGCATATCTGTAGCAGAGATAAAGATTAGAAATTGTGAATTTTCAAAGGGAGATAACTGTCAAAAAACATCTGACCTCGGCTAAATAGAACTTGACTTGTATTTTCTGGTAGAATACCAGCAAATGTAATGTCAACCTCGGACATTCCTACAGAAGTTTAAGCAGAAACTGAAAATTTTATATTTTTTCCAAGTTCAAGAAAGTTAACTCTGTTTAAAATCATTGGACCAATACCAAATACGAACTTGACTTGTATTTTCTGGTAAAATACCCGCACATGCGATTTCAACCTTATACATACATTTCCACAAAAGTAAGAGTGCGGAAACTGAATTTGTTTTTTTTTTAAATTTCAAAATGAATAACTCGGTCAAAAATCATCGAACCATGACCAAATTCGAACTTGACCCGACATATCCATATATTAAATTTGAGTTGAATGTGTTCAACTGTTGGGGAGATCATGAATGAAAACTGTTAATTTCTTCTTTTTTATCAAAGTCAAAGGGTCCTAACTCTGCCAAAAATCATCAAACTATGACCAAATTCGAACTTGACTTGTGCATTCCTTTGACGTATTCATATGTCAAATTTGAGTTGAATGTGTACAACCATTGGGGAGATCATGAATGGAAACTGAACATTTCTTATTTTTATCAAAGTTAAAGGGCCATGACAAATTCAAACTTGACTTGTGCATTTATTTGACTTATTCATTATCATTTAATTCGAATGTGGAGAACATGAATGGAATCAAAAGAAAAAGACGGGTATTTGCACTTGGAGTTTCTAACTTGAGTAACAAGAGCTGGCAGTAGGACAGCATACTTGACTATTCTCAACTTGAAAATTTATTCTTTTTTCAAAGTTAAAGGGGCATAACTCTGGCAAAAATCAACGAACCATGATCAAATTCGTACTTGACCTGCGCATTCCTTTGACATATCCATTTGTAAAATTTGACTTGAATGTGTGGAACTGTTGGCAAGATAATGAACAGAAAATGAAAATTACTTCAAGGGGCTTAACTCTGTCAAAAATCATCGGACCATGACCAAATTAAACTTGGCCTGCATTTTTCTATGATATATCCATATGTCAAATTTGAGTTTAATGTCTGCAACTTTGCCAAGATAAATAACCGAAACTGATGATGACAGAATGACGGAGCAGGGTAACACTATTACTCCAGCCATTTTATGGCGGGGGCATCAAAAGAAAAAGAGGGGTATTTGCACTTGGAGTTTCTAACTTGAGTAACAAGAGCTGGCAGTAGGACAGCATACTTGACTATTCTCAGTGCTTGATACTTATGGAGCATAATAATGTAATCAAGAGGGTCATGATAGCCCTGAAATTGCTCACCTGAATATAACAAGGGCAACATTGTCACAAAATACGCCCCTCACAAAAGCTTTTGACAGAGATGTGGGCATTATAGATATGCATATATATAGGATATTTGTTCTGGGCAATATCCGGAAAATATCTGGATATTTTAACATCTCTAGTGACCTTGACCTTGCAAATATTAACCTAAATTACATGTGTCCCACTTGTAGTCACGATAGTTAACTTTTGTGTTACAATCTATCAATAAATGATGACTAAATGATCCCCATTCACAAACTTTGACCTCTCTATGTGACATTGACTTTGGTAGCAGAGACCTGGATTATGTGCGCAATAAGCCTCACAATGGTGAATATTTGTGCCAAGTTAAAATAAAAGCTTTGCACAACGTCTCATAATGGTGATCATTTCTGCCAAGTTATTAAATGTTATGGAGCGGACATGAAATGTAGACTTTCTAACACTTGACCTTGGGGTAGCACCCCAATTATTGCGCCCTGCACATAGTCTCATACTGGTGATCACTTGTGCCAAGTAAACATTTTAAAAACATTTCAGCGGTTTAAAAGTTATGGAGCAGACATGCAAGTGTTAAGGAGGAACAGATGGACAAACAGACAGACATATGAAGGCCATTCATATAAACCCCTTCAAGGGGATTCATAAACATGAATGTCAAATTAATATATGCTTCAAAAGAATAGAGATTGTTGTGAAACATGATTGCCCCCTAATGGAAACCATTTCATCATTGCATGTATTTCTTATTTGTATACTTGCATTGCACCGAAGACTATAAATAAGCACTTCATAATCTCACAAATGGTGCAAAAGTCATTCTTTATTCTATAATCAAACATATTTAGTTTAAGAAACAAAAGTGTTTTGGTCAATGTCATGCTGACCTCTGATGAACTGACCTCAATCTAGGGATCATCCTTTTGTTGTGACCAATCTCCACATAAAAACCATAAGACTGCAGGGGACAGTATTCTATAGTTATTGGTTTAGAATCTTCTATTAGTACTGACTTCAAAGTCAAAAGGAGTCATTTACTGGTCATAATCAAATATTAGCAGTGTTAACCAAATATTTCTATAGTAATTGGTTGGACAAGATTATAATTGCCAAAGCCATGGTGTTGATGATCTTTGACAGACTCGCCTCAAAAGGGGTCACTTATTTGTCACAACCAACCTTCACACCAAATCAGAGTGACGACCTACTGAACTCCTTATTTAAGGGGCAAACTACTTGTGATGACCATTTTCCAAACCAAATCTTTTAGGACTAAGGGCCAAAGTTTACTGTAGTTATTGGTCAGATAAGTTTTTAGTAGTCAATTCCATGATGACCTTTGACCTACTGAACTCAAAGTAAAACAAAACAGGGTCATCTACTTGTAGTGACACATCTCAATACCAAATCTTATGATGAATAGCCAGTGTTCTATAGTAGTTAATATGACAAGCTTTAAGCAGCCAATGACCTTGGACCTAAAATCAATAAGTCATCTTTAAGTTGTTACTAACCTCAGCACTGAATCATGAAAATGTTGGCCAAAGCGTTCACTTTTTATTGGATGAACAAGCTTTAAGTGTTTAAGGCCACAGTGACTGACCTTAAAATCAATGTGGGTCATCTACTTGTCATGACAAACCTTCACACCAAAACCTAAGGACTTTTAGTCAGACAAGGTGCATTCTTCAGATGTATTGATGGATAGCCATGCTGCAAAATAATATAACTCCTTTGAATGATGATATGAACATCAAAAGGAAATTGCTCATTAAGGTTATATTAAAATGAACATAAAGACTAGAAGACATTTTTATGATGAAAACAGAGCTACAAGTAAAACAGTGTTCCTTCCCAGCATAACACAGTTTGATGCAGGTTTACTACAAAAAATTCTGAGTCAAATCAAAGTCCTAAATTATTTGTTTTAAAAAGATATCGATTACATTTAGCTACCAAATATCAAAAGAAAGTAAATATAATACATAAATTTTATCATCCACAAATATGTAAATAGATGAATCCCTTTCCATTAAAATTTACAAATTTTTCATGAAATTCTTATTTTCCTATATATTTATATAATTTAACATAATTCCTTGCAATAACTTATAACATACACACATGCTTCTCAAACAGTCGAAAAAGTTCTTCCAGCAGAAATAAATTTACAATACATTCATAGTATTCCAAATAAACTGAAGATATTCCAATGTGTCTTTACCCCAGTCATAAGATAAAATTGATCATTGTACTGAGATTTTTCTCTTTATTCATATTGGTAGTTATTGTTACAAGTTACAACAATAGAATCTATTATTAATTATTTTATTGCAATGTTTTGTTTCACATTCAATGTGTAATAAATCTGCAGTAAAATAAATTCTTGTATTTTTTGGTTCTTTTGTTGTTGACATTTTCTCAATCAGTCACACTACATTCCATAAGCAACTTGCATCAGAAAAAAATATTCAGTAAATAACATATAAAGACAAAGAAAAAACTAGATCATATGAATAAAAGAATAAAATATTACAGAGACAAGATTCTAGACACAAAATAAAATGTATTACAAATGTTAAAGTTGAGATTACAAGGATTGAGCTAAAAAATTGATACAAAACAGTATGAAGATTCTTTACTAAAACATGAACATAAAATTGAGATTCCAACTTATATTTTGTACATGCAAACAATATATTCATTGAAAAAAATCCTTGCATTTAAATGTGAAGTAATAGAGACATCTATTCAACAAGTAAAATCTGTCAAATACATTTAATTCTATCAACAAAATATATATATTATACTAACACAATACCTAAAAGTCAATGGAAAAAACAACCATACATACACACACATTCTTTTGTTCTAAATCAATTTCCATAATTACATTGATTATACAGTTAAAGAAATTCATGAAACATAACTTTCCAGTACTCTCGCAAAACCAGTCAAACACATATTTAACATACATGCTCACATAATTTCACTTAACAAAAATACTTTCATAATTCAATTTGAGGTAAAAGATGTGTATAAAATGCCAATGTGTTGATAATTTGTTTTCAAAACAATAAAGCCATTTTATTGCTCACTTAAGTCAAATTTTAACTACATATTAATAAACACAGTTCAAATATTCATGTTGTAAAGGTCAAGAGTTTTCCTTTTATATGACAAGTTTAAAACCATATTCTCTGTCATAGAAGTCTAAAAATATATATTTCCACCATTTGACCAGTTACCTATAGTTTCTTGAATTATCAGACCCATGTGTCCAAGATATCAACAAAGTTCCACTTTAGTTGTAAATGAAGACTTTGATGAACTTATAATTTTCATTTAACAAATATTGAAGATTCATGTAAAATCATATTGCACACCAAATACAGAAAAAATATACCTAATTTTGACATCTGTGCAATAATTTGAACATGGTATTGAAAAGTTCAATGCACAAGTGATGCTACAAAAGTAACATCTAAGTTTTAAGCCTTGTAAATTTAGAAAAGATATTAATATGAGGCCTTGTTTAAGCTACTGTGATCTTTATATTCATAAAGAAGTATATCATGCTTAGAACAAAACAGCAATGGATAACGTCAACTATTGATCTTAAAACACACATCAGAACGAGGTGTTCAGATGATTTTTAAACACATATTCCCAAATGCTGTTGCATAATTATAACGCTTTAGTTTAAGATATCTTAAGAATCAACTTATCTGTGTGCTGTTTAAACAAGAGATGTCCAAGAAGCAGAGCACTCCATTTTTCTCAGTGCTTGGTAGTGAAGAGATGATTTTGAACAAAAGTTATTATGACCCTGACCTTTAATCTTGTGCCTTTGTAAGTATTGAAGCATAAAGGTTAACCAATGCTAATGCAGACGAGTCAGTCATAGCAATAGCTCCAAATTTTCTTTGAAAAGTAGAACAAATTATCTTAAAACATAAATACACTGTTTATATTTTTATATCTTTCTTTAACTAAGTGTCATGACTAAAAACAATTTGTAACACATGCCTCATTCTTTCCTTGCATATATAGAAACTATTTAAATACCTCTGTCATTCACATCTGCTAACAAAATTATGAAGTCTCTTATAAATGAGGATACAACAAACATGTATAGATTAGCAACAGTATGGAAGATGAATTAGTTGTACAAAATTCGTCACCTTAGTGCAATAACTCAATAACTGCTATTAAATATAGAAGCACTTATTACTTTATTGCACTAAGGTGAGGAAATAGAAGTAAAGAATATGTACATAAAATAATGATTAATTGACCAGAATAAACTCTACTAAGTTTTATCAGTTAAGCTATATAAACCTTAACTAGAGCTATCACTAAAGGTGATTAATATTCTTAACTTTACTATTTAAAAATTGGTGGTTTGAAGCAAAATTCAAACCCGTCCTTGACATTGAACCCAGAGTGTTCAACACGGTTTCTTCATCAGCTTGCTATAAGCCAAGTTTGATTACAATCTCTCATTCCTAACTCTAGTTATCGTCTCATTCCTAACTTATTTGTTATTGTTTGGAAAACATTTTTTATTTTTAGTTACAGTGTCTCAGGAGCACCAAAGCCATAATACGCCTTCAAATAAGGTTGCTATATACCAAGTTTGACTACAATATCAAACCATTTTTCTAACATAAGTAACAGTGACCTTGACCTCAGGGTGACCAACAGCAATCCCAACTGGGATTTTCACACAAGGGTTTAGAGGTGTAAAAAGGTCTGCTATATGTATGTATTGAACAAAACTAATGCTAAACATTATATTTTTTTTCCAACAGTCATTTAATGTTCACAATAAACAAAACAAGAGCTCCACTGAGGTGGAGCAATATACAATGATGGCAAATATACAAGAAGGTATTACATATTTACAAGAAGATATCATGGACAAAAACGTGCCTTAAAGGAAGATTGCAAATGTCTTGTTGAAAATGTCTCAGATGAGGACTTTTCCATAAAATAATTTAAAAAAAATACAGTCTTTTTTCTTGGCAACATATTAGTAAAAGAAATTAATTAAACAGTATGACTCTATTTCATTTTGAAAGAAATCAATTAAATCAAGGTTGCAATTGATTGCAGAGAAAATCAACCTGTGTTTTTATATTACATATGAGGGGTGTTCCAAAAATAATGTCATTTGCCTTTGTTTTCCTAAACTAAAAGTATTTTCATCATTTTAAATTTCTCTGGCCCTCAAAATACTCCCAAACTACCTGAAAACACTGTTTGAGTCTCTCAATCCAACTTTGAAAGCAGAGTTTATATTCATTAAATGGGGACATCATGAGGTACTGATAAACAGCAGACCCAAGGGCATATCTCGACTTGTATCTCTTTCCAGACAGTTGGAATTTGAGTTTTGGAAACAAGAAAAAGTCACATAGGAACAAGTCTGGTGAATATGGAGGATGCAGAAGAACAGTAACTTTTTCTAATGCAAAAAACTCGGTCACAAGCCTAGTCTTTATGAGAGGGGGCATTATCATGCAAAAGCCGGAGGTAATTGATTCCTATGCTTTGGCGTCGGTGTTTGTAGGACTTAAAATTTTTCAGAAAAACATGTATGTAGAACTTTGCCATTACCATTCTGCCTTTTGGTACAGGACTTTGCATTACTGGTCCGTTATCAAAGAAAATCACATACAAAACTATACTTGGCAATACTTAGACATTTTGCATTATTAGTGACCCAAATTCTATTTGAACATTTCCGCTTTGGCTCATAATAGTAAACTCACTTCTCATCACCAGTAACAAAGTTGTGGAAAGCTTTTTTGTTATATTTGGGATAAATTTTGAGAAGCTTTTTGCATTTGAGTTCTCTTTTGTTCGTCTGTAAGCAAATGGGGTATCCATCTTGCATTTATTTTCTGAAGTTGAAAATGTTTCTTTAAATTACTATGAACTCGAAAATGTTTCTTTAAATTACTATGAACTCGAGCTAAAGACAAGTTTGTCAACTGTGCTAAATCCCTCACAGTGTATTGGGCGGCATATTCCTGATCTTTTCTATGTGGCTTTTCATCGTTGTTGTTGAATGACAACCTGGGCGAGTAGCATCTTTGACTTGCTGCTGACCGGTTTTAAATTAAGCAACCCACCTACAAATAGATCTGTGAGACATTTTACCCTCCCCATAAATGTCCCACACCTTCTGGTGAATATCTACAGGCTTTATGCCGAGTAATGTCCAACCTTTTATATAAGCCCTAATATCAAGCACATCTATTGCTCTTCTACAAGTCATTTCATGTATTGTGTAATGAATACCCTAGCAATGTACACTGTATCAAGGTCAGTGAAATTGTGAACGATATTTTCACCTGTGTAATGATTCAGTGATTATTCTATCGGTCCGAAGTGGTTTATAGTACATAGCACATGATATTCACAAGATAATGCACAAATGACATTATTTTTAGAACACCCCTTGTACTTGCATGGATTTGGAAACCCATCATTTAACAGAAAATTTGCTTAAAAAAGGAACATAACTCTATAAATAATGAGTTGATTGCAATGAAAATCGAAAATAACTTGTTTTTTGACATCACATACATGTACTTGCATGACAAATATTACCCAGAATCATTGAAATACTTCCAAAACTATTCTGAGGAAACTAATAATTTAACTTGAAAATACTTTAAAAAGGGCATAACACTATCAACAAGAGTTGACCACAGCTTCAGTCAAATTTAGCATGTGCTTTGATATAACATACTTACAAGCCAATATAATTACATTCATTGAAATCCCTCAAAAGTTCTGCTGTGGAAACCAATTGTCTACGAACAGATGGATGTGTGCCCAAAAATGAATAAGTGGCCATTTCTTTTGTTTAATACAGGGCCATTAGCCCCTTTTACTATTGTTACAGATTTTACTCTATTGTTCTCTTTTGTTTGGATTAAATTTAGATTGCCAACTATCTCATGATATGTTCCGAAGGTCTTCTGACATATAAAAATAAATCACAAATGTTGAACAAGAGCACCGCTAGGCGGAGCATTATATGCCCGAAGGTGCTTTTTTTTATATTAAGGATTTGTAAGACATTACATAAATTAAATAAAGTATTACCTCTTTTTAATAGCAATCCTCCTATAAAGTTTGAATATTGTGGGCCAAATAGAAATTAAGTTATGCTCCGGAAACTGTTTTCAGTTTTAAAGTAATAGTGACCTGGATCTTGTGACCCCAAAATCAATAGGGGTATTCTACCCAATATGGACAATCATTCTATGAAGTTTGAATATTGTGGGCCAAATAGACCTTAAGTTTGCTCCAGAAACTGTTTTCAGTTTTAAAGTAATAGTGACTTTGACCGTGTGACCACAAAATCAATGGGGGTCTCCTACCCAATATGGACAATCATCCTATGAAGTTTGAATATTGTAGACCAAATGGAACTTAAGTTATGCTCCAGAAACTGTTTTCAGTATTAAGGTAAAAATGACCTTGACCTTTGACCTTGTGACCCCAAAATCAATAGGGGTCTCCTACCCAATATGGACAATCATCCTATGAAGTTTGAACACTGTGGGCCACATGGAACTTAAGTTATGCTCCGGAAACTGTTTTCAGTTTTAAGGTAATAGTGACCTTGACCTTTGACCTTGTGACCCCAAAATCAATAGGGGTCTTCTACCCAATATGGACAATCATCCTATGAAGTTTGAACACTGTGGGCCAAATGGGACTTCAGTTATGCTCCGGAAACTGTTTTCAGTTTTAAGGTGATAGTGACCTTGACCTTTAACCTTGTGGGCCAAATGAAACTTAAGTTATGCTCCGGAAACTGTTTTCAGTTTTAAGGTGATAGTGACCTTGACCTTTGACTTTGTGACCCCAAAATCAATAGGGGTCTTCTACCCAATATGGGCAATCATCCTATGAAGTTTGAATGTTATGGGCCAAATGGAACTTAAGTTATGCTCCGGAAACCAAATTGCTAACGGACGGACAGACGGATAGACATACGGACGGACGCCAGGGGGTATAACATAATATGCCCGAAATTCTTTCGGGCATATAGAAATGCTGACCAGTACTTCTGATTAAATCACCCTGAGAAGTATACGGCATCACATAACAAACAAGAGGGCCACGATGGCCCTAAATCGCTCACCTGATCAATCGAACTCATCCTAGCAATTACCAGCACAAGCATCCTGACCAAATTTCATGACAGTTGAGTCAAAAATGTGACCACTAGAATGTTAACAAAGATTTTTTCCAGTGTTAACTAGTTTTAGATCCCAGGTGACCCATTTTCAAACTTGAACTAGAAGTCATCAAAACAAACTTTCAGACCAGTTTCCAGGATATTTGGATAAAACCAGTAGCCACGAGAGTGTGAACAAGAATTTTTCTATTTTTAGCTCCCATGACCTAGTTTTTCATCCGAGATGACCCATGTTCAGAACTTCAGACTCATCCGAGCAATTATCTAGACAAGCATCCTGTCAAAGTTTGATGATGACCGAGTCAAAAATGTGACAACTAGAGTGTTAACAAGGTTTTTCCATATTTGGGCTTTTTTACCTCAGGTGACCCAAACTCGAACTTGACCTAGAAATCATCGAAACAAACTTTCAGACCAATTTCAAGGATTAAAACAGTAGCCACTAGAGTGTTAACAAGATTGTTCTTTTTTAGCTTCTGTGACCTAGTTTTTCATCAGAGATGACCAAAGTTCGAACTCATATGAGCAATTACCTAGATAAGCATCCTGACAAAGTTTGATGATGATTGAGGCAAAAATGTGACCACTAGAGTATGGACGTCCAACGGACATTCAACAATCCTAAAAGCTCACCCTGATCAAGCTCAGGTGAGCTAAAAACTCTCTTCATATGGGTAACAATTTTCACAAGGGGTAACTTAACAAAAAAAAGTTGTAAAAAAATAACAATTTTGAAATAAAAACCCTGCACAAAAATTGAGACAATTCAGGAAATAAAATACTGGTGCTAAAGTTGTCAATTTAATCGCATATGTGCAAGATTTGTTAGTGTATGAAGAAAAAATCAGAAAAAGTTTAACAGTATGATAAATTCTGAAAATGTTTATGCTAGAGTTGTTTACCTTGTCACATCATTATGATATGGGACTTGACTTGAAACTTATATTTAAAGTAAATCTGTTAAGGAACAAAGAAGTTACCAGTAAACAAAGGAGCCATGATGATCCTAATATCACTCACCTGAATATTAAAGCCCTAAATGACAAAGACCAATTAATATTGTAAACTATAATGAGAAGTTATGTTAAACTAATATCACAAATTTGATAACTTTATCTGAAAAAAGCACATGTAAATGTTTGATTTTTTAGGTCAAGGTCTTGGAAACTATGGGTAATTTTAGACTTCATATATTGACAAGTTTCTTATATATGAGGGTTGTCCCAAAAGTCTGTGACAAAATGTATCTTGTGAATATTTCTGGCGTCTATACAAAATCATTAGTTTATATAACTAGAAATGTGTCCATAGGACATGGGTGCCCCCACACGCCACTGTTCTGTCAATCTTATGACTCTAGGTCAAATATTTTTTGGACTTCATGTGCCACAAGTTGAAAACTAAAAATCTTTTACTAAGTAAAGGGCAAGAACTTTACAAATACATGTACTGAATAAATCCACAAGCAAACCCCAAGGTGTATAAGTACACATGCTGACCAACATTCTTGTAAACTTTCAGAACTACAAGTGAAATAATTTTTGAGCTATGCATGAACAAGTTGAAAATTGCAAATTTATACTACTGTAAGTCAAGGGCAATTACTCTAACAAAACAAAAAAAAAATCCACAAAGTCCCAGGTGCATAGCTTCACAGTGATGTTGATCATTATTCCTCTGATTTAGTGATGTTTATCATTATTCCTGTAAAGTTGGTTGATTCTAACTTAAGCACTCAAGGAACAAATAACACAACATAATGAAACGGTTTTTACTAAGTCAAGGGAAATAACTCTACAAATACTGGATAAATCCACAAGCGAAACCGAAGGTGCACAACTACATATGCTGAGTAACCTTCCCATAAGGTTTAATGACTCTATGTCAAATCCTTTTTGAGTTACATGCGACACAAGATGAAAATTGCAAATTTTACTAAGTCAAGAGCAATAAATCTAAAAATACTATATAAATCCACACGAAAATACCCAAATGCACAACTACACATGCTGATTAACATTCCTGTGAAGTTTCATGACTCTAGGTCAAATCCTTATTGAGTTACATGCGACACAAGTTGAAAATTGCAAAATTTTACTAAGTAAAGGGCAATTTCTCTTAAAATACTATATAAATCCACAGGAAAATACCCAGGTGCACAACTACACATGCTGATCAACATTCCTGTAAAGTTTCATGACTATGTCAAATCCTTTTTGAGTTACATGCGACACAAGTTGAAAATTGCAAAATTTTACTAAGTAAAGGGCAATTTCTCTAAAAATACTATATAAATCCACACGAAAATACCCAGGTGCACAACTACACATGCTGATCAACATTCCTGTAAAGTTTCGTGACTCTAGGTCAAATCCTTATTGAGTTACATGCGACACAAGTTGAAAATTGCAAATTTTTACTAAGTCAAGGGCAATAACTCTAAAAATACCAAATAAATCCACTTGAAAATACCCAGGTGCACAACTACACATGCTGATCAACATTTCTGTAAAGTTTCATGACTCTGGGACAAATACTTTTTGAGTTACATGTGACACAAAAGAGAACAGACGGACGGACTGATGGAAGGACGAGGGTTTAAAATCTAAAGTGGGGGCACAATAAAAATAATAAGCATTGTATGATTAAGATGTATTTTAATGTTTATTCGTTTCTTGATAAAAAAATATTTTTATTTAAACCATGAGCGGTGTTGTAACCCGGCGCACATCAAAATTTTAATTTTTTAGACTTTCATGAAGCTGCTACAATCCTTTTTTAGAAACTTATATAATAAGTTTTTTCGCCAAGACACTTAATGTGTACGTCAAGCACAAACATTCTGATGTCATCTGTTAAAATTTTGAACAAATGACGTAATTTCCGGTTGTTCAGCGACATTAAATGGGCCGGTGGTTGTTAAAAAAAAAAACAAGTAAATATGATGACATTTGATGAATGTGTGGGCGCAATGTATGATAATCCAGTATTGTGCGGACGCAGGAATGTATCCGTTGGAAATTGTCAGGAAAATGCACAAGACAGACAGATTCAACAATGTTTCAAGAGCACTTGAGTACAAGTGGCATGGATGATTTACATCATTGGAACCTGCAGGAACGGAACTAAATGTGATGGGACGGCCAAAAATTATGACTGAAAAAAATGATAGTGGTAGAAAAGAACTGTATAGATGCTCACCGCAGACAGACAGGGAAATATCGAAAATCGTAGATATTAGCAAATCTACAGTCCACCACATTATGTCTGATGAACTTAACATGTCCCGTGTATGTGTGCAATGGGTGTCATGGTTACTTAAGGACGATGAAAAAGAGCATCCTGTAGCCGCATCAACAGAGTTCCTTAAGCCCGTGACTGCTGATAACTCATAACTCAATAGGAAGATTATACGAGGGATGTCCAGAAAGTTCATATACTTCTTCATTTTTTATACTATAACAATACATATGTTGTACAAATTTTGTTAGCTAACACATTTATAAAAGATTACTGAACTGTGAGTTGCATACATTTGTATTTTAACAGTAGTTACATACAACATATATATATCGTCATGGAGCACTTTGACAACGTCAACGGCATCAAATTAACTTCACGTTTACAGATTATTCAACTTCTTCTGTTTTCAACAGCCATGGTACCTGTATGGCGTATACTTAATACATGTGTACATGTTTGTTTCTTTGCCATTACTTTATGAATTTCATATACTAAAATTAATTTAAAAACAAAAATGTCACAGGTTCCCATACAGTGTGTGTGAGATGTCTGTCTTTTCCAAAGAATTTTATAACGCAATCTATGATATTTTGGCCATGCTACTTATGGTCGTCTGGAGCACTCTTTTACCTAATTCTGTCATTACCGCTTCTTAATCTTGTTTGACATTTAAACACAAGTTGTCTTGAACAATTTATGGCTGAATTTGTTTTTAAAGTAACGGCTTAAATCTCAGTTGGTCCCATATTAGAGTTGCTATGAAGTTAAGTAACATTACTTTGCTCTGTCCTTGAATTTGACGTCATTTTGCAACACAGAATTTACGCACCTTCATTGTCTAAAACCGTCCTTAACAAGCTGTTTATTTACGTATGACGTCATAATTTTCACAAAATATCATGCAATTGTATGTCCCAAAATTTAAACGAGAGTTTGCGTAGAAAATACATCTTTTAGCAACTTATTATTCAAGTAGCTATCGTCATGAAATCAAAGTGCTCCGTGATTCGTTGATCATGTTGCCATGGTGATTGGCGCTTTGCGAATATTACTTTTATCATGTTTTTTAATTTTAAAAAATATGTAGCATATAAATAGTTTAGCAAAATATTCAATCATCATATTGATATGACTGCTTATAATAATTTTATAGCCTTGTCTACGAACTTTCCGGACAGCCCTCGTATATGACGAAACATGGTTACACTATTTTGAACCAGAAGGAAAACGACAATTAAGCGCCTGGAAGACCCCTGGCACACACACCCCCAAAAACAGGCACACGTTAAATTGTTATGGAAGACAATGTTCATTGTGCTTATTGACAGGAGCAGTTATTCTCATTCATGCAATTCCTCAGGGCCAGACTGTAAACGCCGCATATTTCTCAAAAGTATAATTTCTTTTAATTTATATAAAATGCTTAAGTATAATAAAACTATAATATCATAAAGTAATATTATCATTCATTTAGAAGAAATGATAACAATTAAATTCAATTTATATTGCATTGTTCTTGCATTTAATTTTTGATTAGTCGTGATGTAATGAATGCTCTATGGAAGAAGTGTCCAACGTTATACGAAAGACCACAGTCAATTATATGGCACCAGGACAACGTTGCCTCTCATAGAGCTTATCTAACCCAGCTCAAGATTGACGTTTTAGGATTTCAGCGACTGGCACATCCACCTTACTCACCTGACTTAGCTCTGCTTGACTTTGCCTACTTTCCGCAATTGAAAGAACAGCTTCGTGCTGGCAGTTTGAGTCTACCAATGATTTGATGAAAGCCACCTTATCCTTTAACAGAGGACTATCTAAAGATTGGTTTCAAAATGTGTTTGACACTTGGGTGAAACGTCACTGGAAGTGTGTCGAGTTCTGTGGGTAGTACTTTGAGAAAGGTGCTTGAATGACGTCACAATGTTGCTGTTGATGTTCAGTGTACGCCGCGTATTTGATACTGTATGCCTTTAATCTTTGCTCATAATGATATTTGCATAGATATTGAAATGAAATTTTATATAAATGTAGAATATGTTTGCCACTAGTAATTATCTAAATAAGCGATTAATACCTAAAGTGCGTCGCCATTAATTAATTTTGTCACAGACTATTGGGACAACCCTCGTATTGTATCATGCTTTAGGCAAAATTGCTATTCCGGGGGCTTTAGTGATATGTCCTGTTTTAACTTATAATACTTTGATTGTGACTCAACTGTATAATTTGTTATAAATTTCATGTTTTACAAATCATTCAGGTGAGGATTACAAGACAACTGGTTATGTTATAACCTTGACCTTGGGGGAAGCCACCTGGTGCTCTCTGTAGGTGATGATTGTGATCATTTGTGCCAATATAATTAAAAATTTCAGTCGTTAAAAAGTTATGAAGAGGACACAAAATTGTTGACTTTGACATTTGACCTCTATGTGTGATCAAGACATTTGGGGGTAGCGACCTAAATATTGCACTCCTCACATCATGTCAGTAGAAATGAAAAATAGAGGTTTAACATTGGACCTTTTGGACATTGTAACTTGATTGTTGTGCTCTGCACATTGTCTTGTAATGGTGATCATTTCTGCCAAGTTATTTTTAAAAACATTGCAAGCGGATTAAAAGTTATGGAGAAATGTAGACGTTTTAACACTTGACCTTTAAGTGTGACCTTGACCTTGGGTGTAGGAACCCAATTATTGCACTCTGCACATTGTCTCCTAATGGTTATTAATTGTGCCAAGTTATTTGAATTTTTTTTTCACAGTGGTTTAAAAGTTATGGAGCAAACAGGAAAGTGATTAGTACTGTCGGATATTCTGACATTTTGGATTATGTTACTATTCTATTGTTCTAAAAAGCCACATAAAACTTTAAAGAATGAATTGGATCAAAGAAAATTTACCGTTACCTACTGTTGCCATAGCCACATAAACCCAATATGTTTGCTCAGACAAACAGACAGTAATTTCCCTACCCGCTCTGCAGAAGAGGATTTAAAAAAAAAGTAGATGACAGCAGCACAATGAATGTCGGATAAATTGTGATCACAAAAGCTAAACATGAGCACTTAGAGCTCAGATGAGTTCAAAACAACTTTTTTTAAAGAAAGTTCAGAGCGAAAAATTCTGGAAAAATTCATGTTGGTTAAAAATCATATCACAGATGATGTGGTTCATTATAAAAACATACAATTGAAGTTTGAAGAAGTAGTATAAAATAAAGAAGTAAGAGTAAATTTTTTTTCATCATTTCTGACATTACATGTACATTTATTATTTCTGACAATAAATACATAATTTCTAACATTACAGATAACCTAATCCTTTCAAACATCTGACTAGGGCTATCATTGATGAAAAATTTTGTATCAATATATCAAGAGACAAATATTGACTCAACTTTGACAGTAGTTAAAATGAAAAAATATTTAAATATGTGTTATAAAAATTGGGTTCATGGTGCTATGCATGTTTGTATTAGACATTACAAACACCACAAACTAGTAGAAAGTTTATTTTCTGTTATTTTTGTCACTGATATTTGAAAACAGAGTTTAAAGTTCAAGTAAGCCAAGAAAACTTGAAAAAAGTGACTTCTCTTATAAGGTAAAATAGAGAAGTATATTCACAAACAAAAATAAATAAATTTTAGCTTGTATCGATATTTGAAAGGGATTGTATCGGATGATGAATATGGCATTATCAATATTCAATGACAGCACTTCATCAGAGATAAATAAAACCTTTCTGACATCACAAGTAAATGAATCATCTCTGACACTACAGGTAAATGTATCATTTCCACCATTACAGGTAAGATAAAATCTCAAAAATCTTTATATAAGCTCATAAAAATCTTGTTAATATTGGTGCTATAATAAGTTTCTTTATCTGTATCTAAGAAACTGCCATTAAACTAAATTTGACGTTTAAATTGCTTTCAACATATCTGGAATATTGACTCCCAAAAGGGCTGCCATTTTAAGCAAAGGAGGGTTATATTTTGTTTTCTTGTTGGGTTTTATGCCACATCAACACAGCAGAGATTATATGGTGAAAGAAGACCTCTGGTACTCCTCAGTGTATTATTTCAGGCATTAACAGGCACCTGAGTAAAGCCACTGAGGCTCCACAAGTTTCTTCAGCATGGGAGGTAAATACTATAAAAATCTCAAACAATGTACATATATTATTTCTGACATTTAAAGTAAATGATCATTTCTGACATTAAACACCGCTGGTCAGGGGCAATGTTTAACTTTTTTACTTTTTGTAAAAGCACACAAATAAAAGGTTTCTGTATTTATCTATTATTATTTTTACCCTTTTAAAAAAATTTAACAGGTAAGTCTAGTCACATTTGTTGTTTTGTCAAGTATAAATCATTCCCATATTGTTCAATGTTCAGCTTTATGTATGAAACTGTGCACATGGTCCAAATTATATAGCTGTACATCAAAGGACAAGATAGTAGGTCACTTTGACAAAATCTTGGTCAGCTTACATCAAAGTTCAATTTTACATCCAAACAAGAGCCACCTCCAGGCGGGGGCAACGCTCGACTTTTTACTTTTTCTAAAAGCAAACAAAGAAATGTTTTAACATATCTTAACGTTTCCTTTTTATATATTTAATTGGTCTGTCTTGTCAAATAAGTTTTGTCTATATATTTTGCATATATATATGTAAATACGCATTTATATATATAATGGGTGGGTGTGTGTGTGTGTATATATATATATATATATATATATATATATATATATATATATATATATATATATATATATATACACACGCATTAACATATATATGTATTTAACGTTTCCTTTTTATATATTTAATCGGTCTATCTTGTCACATAAGTTTTGTCTATATATTTTGTGTATATATATATATATATATATATATATATATATATATATATATATATATATATATACATACGCATTTATAAACTGCAACAAAAAAGAAACTTTGTAGATATGTTTGTACAGTTTTTCAATCCTTTTGAAACTCGATTTTTACGTTGAATAAACATATCGGGTTTTTATACGGGAATTACCTGACCGATTTTGCAAACAAAACGAGTTTTACAAGCTACTACATGTATAAATGTGTACATCTAAGTGGTACCCTTGAACAACTGGCACATACTTTACAAAAGTTTCTTTTTTGGTTCAGTATATATATATATATATAAAGAAATGAGAGAATATATACACACATACCACCACATAGATATGCCAGTCCAATTACGATACAGCGCCCAACAGAACAGTCATGAAAGCATAGCCACTGCTCATCCACCATCACAAAAATGATGGTTTCAGAACAGTTTTATATACAGTCACAAACTGCACTACACATTGAAACAGGCTCAACATTCGCATATATAGAGTTTGTTCTCTGTCATCATGTCTCACAAATCAACGATAACATTTTATTGTCTTCTTCACTGATTGGGACCAGAGAACTATATATCTATTTCCGAAAGTCAACCGGATCCCGTAAGATCAAGTAGATCTGTAGTATACAATGAATTTAGACAGATAAAGTATATATAAAGGGAGATAATAAAATTCAATATAGTTATACTTTCCCCTGCGTGGGATCAGATAAAGATACAAGTGTGCAGATAAATTGTTATAGAAATGAGAGAATATATATAAACACACATACCACCACATCGATATGCCAGTCCAATTACAACACAGCGCCTAGCAGAACAGTCATGAAAGCAATATATATATATATATATATATACAATGTATATATATATATATATATATATATGTAGGTACAGACACACTTATATATATGCTGTGGTAATAATGAATAAGTTTACATCAAATTAAAAACACTGATTATCTATATATATATATATATTTTCAAAAATAACAGCCAATAATAGCCAGTGAAGGTCAAGGTCTGACTGGTTATTTTTAAGGGCTATCCTTGAAGATTATTATATTCAAGTTTGAAGACAATCCATTCAAAAATAACAAAGTTACAGCCAATAATAGCTAGAACAAGCAAAATTTGGACTTATTTATGGATGAAGGTCATGGTTAGTGTGGTCTATTGAAAGGTCTTGTCCCAAGGGTTGTTGTGGCCAAGTATGAAGACAATACACCAAGAACTAAAAAAGTTATGATCCAGGTACAAGTTTGAATGCAACGGCAACGCCGCTAGGGCTATAACAATACCTCTCCTTTTTTTCCAAAAAAAGTCGAGCTAAAAACTGTGCAATTGGTCTAAATTTTATAGCTGTACATCAAAAGACAAGGAAGTAGGTCACTTTGTAAAATTACCTATGCCAGCTGATATTGTGCACATGGTCCAAATTTCATAGCTGGACATCGAAGAACAAAAAAGTAGGTCACTTCGTAATTTTTTTTTAGGTCATCTTATATAAAAGTTCTAAAGAAGGTTAAAATCTAGATCAACCAATATCAAAGTTCAATTTTACATCTAAAACTGTGCTTATTGTCCAAATCTCACAGCTATAGGAACAAGAGCCATGTCAACATGGCCATCCCCCGCCAAATGTGTTTGCTCAATGAAAGAATGTATATGTAGTAGAGCAGAATAATTCAATTTTAAGAGGTCTTTTGGTAATGAAAACTGATGGCTGAAGTGATTACAGATTTGAAACCTATGTGAATACTGATGGCTGAAAATAACAAAGGACAATAACTGAAAAATTATGCAGGGTGTTGCACCCCCCCTCAGTAAAATCTATCCACCTATGAAGTTTCAAGTTGATACCTCAAATACTTTTTGAGATAAGCTCCGGACAAAATAGTATGAAAAAGAACAAAAGGGCAATAACTCAATATTATATAGGGAAGAGTTATCATTCTTGTGCACTGCATACTTCCTGAGTGAGATCTATGCACCTATGAAGTTTCATGTTGATATCTTAAAGGCCTTTTGAGTTATGCTCTGGGCAAAAATTAATTTTGAAAAATAACAAAGGGCAATAACTAAAAAATTATGAAAGGTAGAGTTATCATTCTTGTGCACTGCACACCTCCTGAGTCAGATCCATCCACCTATAAAGTTTCAAGTTGATACCTCAAATACTTTTTGAGATAAGCTCCGGTCAAAATAGTATGAAAAAGAATAAAGGGCAATAACTCAAAAATTAAATAGCGAAGAGTTATCATTCTTGCGCACAGCATTCCTCCTCAATAAGATCTATCCACCTATGACATTTCATGTTGACATCTCAAACACTTTTTGAGTTATGCTCCACTCAGGTGAAAAATTAAGTATGAAAAATAACAAAGGGCAATATGAAAGGTAGAGTTATCATTCTTGTGCAATGCACACCTCCTGAGTGAGATCTATGCACCTATGAAGTTTCATGTTGATATCTCATAGGCTTTTTGAGTTATGCTCTGGACAAAAAATGAAAAAGGACAAAGGGCAATAACTCAAAAATTATGCAGGGAAGAGTTATCATTCTTGTGCACTGCACTCCTCCTCAATGAGGTCTATCAACCTATGAAGTTTAAAGTTGATACCTCAAATACTTTTTGAGATATGCTCCGGACAAAAATGTCGAACGGAAGGAGACTATTTCTATAACCCCCGCCGCCTTTTCGGCGGGGAATAAAAAGCAAGAGAATTTCATTAATTTGACCTTGACCTTCAAGGTCAATTTAAGGTCAGTCACATCTAAACATGATATGTTGTAAAACATGTATGCCCCCTATGGGCAGCCAATTAGTCATGTGGTCAGGTTATTGTGACTTTTGACCTAGTGACCAAAATATCAATAGGGGTTATCTACTGGTCTAGCCAATTAGTCATGTGGTCAGGTTATTGTGACTTTTGACCTAGAGACCAAAATATCAATAGGGGTTATCTACTGGTCCTGACTAGTCACTAATGACAGCCAATGTGTTACATTACATTAGACCTTGACATGTGTATACCAAAAGCATTTTTAATTGAATAAAAAATATCAACGAAGGCAACTTGAGTTGTTGAGTTGGGCAGAAATCATTTTACATACATGGCCAATGCGATTTCGATCTTTGACCCTTAAATCAATAGGGGTTATCTACTGGCCAAGACCAATGCACATGTGAAATTCGAAGGTTAAGGGCCCATGAGTTGTTGAGATATTGATCAGAAAGCTTTTTTAACCTAAAAGATCAATGTGATCTTGACCTCTAACCCCTTGACTTCAAATATTCATTGCGCTCATCTTCTGACCAAAAGCAATGCATCTGTGAAGTTCAAGGGTCCATGGGTTGCCCAGTTATTGATAGGAAATGGTTTTTACCTATAAGGTCAATATGACCCTGACCTTTGACCCCTTCACCTAAAAGTCAATAGGGGTCATCTACTTGCCAACAACAATCCACCTAGAAAGTTTGAGGGCCAACAACCAATGTGTTGTCAAGTTATTGATTGGAAACTTTTTACCTACAAGGTCAATGTGACCTTGACCTTTGACCCCAAAATCAATAGGGGTTATCTACTGGCCAAGACCAATGCAATTGGAGGGTCAAGGGCCCATGGATTGTCAAGTTATTCATCAAAGCCACTTTTACCTACAAGGTCAAGAACATCAGTGGAAACCATTAGGAAAACAATTTACCACTCTTCTTTGAAGGGGGCGGGGGGGGGGGGGGATTTCAATAATTTGACCTTCAAGATGAAAGTAATTTATGAATGAAGGTCAAGATCTGTCTGGTTAACTTGAAGGTCTATCATAATAGGTTTGAAGACAATCCATTTAAAAAACCCAAAGTTATTTTAGTTCACTTATAGCAATATTCAAGCAAAATATAGACATTTGACCCTAGTTTATACCAATTTATTTTAGTTTGATTGTGTTGAAACCTATCTGCTTATTGAAATAAACTCGGATCCGTTCCTGGAACCATCCATTACTAAGCAAGAGTGTAAAGTTACTCATGGAAACAACGGCCTGCCCCTGGCTAGGTCTGAACCCATGCGGTCAGCAATCCTTGGATTACTAGTTTGTTAGCAACACCACCATTTATTTGACCTTGAAGGTCAAGGTCATTTATGAATTAAGTTCAAGTTGAGGCTGGTTGACTTAAAGGTGTTGTCCCAAGGGTTGTTGTGGCCACATGTGAAAACAACACACTAAGAACTTAAAAAGTTATGATCAAAATCAAAGTTTTTGGGACGGCAATGGCAACATAACTGTAACAATAAAAAAAAGAGAGCTTATATATCATTTTTGACAATACTGGTAACTATATCATTTATAACATTACATGTAAATGCAACATACATTTGTATCTGACATTTTTACATTACAAGTAAATAAATCATCTGATGTTGGAGACAAATGTATCATTTCTAGCATTACAGGTAAATCTGACACCACAGGTGACAAATTATTTCTGACAATACAGGTGACTTATTATTTCTGATAATATGGGTGACAAATTATTTCTGACAATATAGGTGACAAACCGTTTCTAACATAACAGGTAAATGCATATTTCTGTCAATACAAGTAAATAAATCATATCCAAAATTCACACCTTACATTTCTTAAATTTTTACTGAATGAAAACAATATGGCAACTGATAAATCACCAATACATAAATAAGTATCAAGTAATAACCATGTTTTTTCCCATTTAAGGCTACATTTTGTCTCATACATTTTAAGAATCTATCTAAATAATATAGATCTACTGACCAAAATAAGGTTATTGTAGTTAAAGTGACATTATGCTCATTTCCTCGTTATTGGAGCTAAAGTGGCTATATAGTTGAAATGTTTGACAATTATAATCGTCTCTGAGCAAAAGTTGATAATGAAAAATGTTCAGAATAAACTAAAATAACTGCCTTAAATATAAAAAGTCTACATCACTCTTATCAATTGAACGTTAATGATAAATTTCGAAGCATATTTATAGAATTTTGAGTGAGCCACGTGTGTTATTGATTTTACACACACACTGAGCAATAAAATTGAAAAGAAGTGTGCCAAAATATAGTTGTTTTGAATTAAAATATAGTTGTTTTGACTTTGACCTGTACACCTTCTGTACCATTTTCACTTCTATATTGTCACTTTAATAAAGAAAATGATTTTTTTTGTTGACATTTTAAAGACTTACAAACAACTTGCAAAAGACAAAAACTTAACTACTGTTAATATATTGTTGAGTTAGTCTTTCTGATGATATTTTAATGTGACCTTTATAACATTCTTTAAATACTATCCTGCTTCTAATTTTACAAATAATAAGTCAACCAGGTGATATCTAAACATTATCTTCACCATTTGGGGATACCTCTTTCATGCCAATTGAACTGAAGCCTACACCTGTCAAAGGGGCACTACTCTCTAGTGCAGATGCAGACAGAGTATCAAGTGCACGTCTTTCAGCAATGTGTTCTTTCTTAGCTGGGCCCCAATCTGGTGGTGTCTTGCTCAGAAACTTGATGCTCTGTTGATAAACAAAAATGACAATAAAACATGCACTAAAATCTTCTAATCATTCTAATCGTTCATACAACAATTTATGAAGGTAATGACATTTTGGGCTGGTATTCCGACACCACCATTGCTTTAACCAAACTTCAAAATTGTGTAATTTACTTTATGGTAACTTGCTGGAAACCTAAAATCTCACATGTCAGTATACCCCTGGTTACTGCTCATCAAGACTAAAAGGGGTTTACATGAAAATTCTTGAAAAAGTAGCTTTTCTCCAAAGGATATAGCAGAAATATCATTTTTTCAGATTAAACTTCTTTCCAGCGGTTTTAAGCTATATTTTTAAGACCCCTGGGCGGGACCAGTTTTAACCCAGGGGCTATAGTTTAAACATTTTTTGTAGAGTTTTATTCGATGATGTTACACAAAAAAAATCTAAGCCTTATGCCTTGCAATTTCAGAGGGGAAGATTTTTTAAATTTTTACTATAAACATATATAATGAAAATAAAAGATCTCCCTGGGGCGTGGCCACAAATACGCCCAGGACGTGGCAAATTTTTACCCCAGGACTATAATTTGAAAACCTTCTATAGAGTTTCATTAGATGTTACACACAAAATATCTAAGCTCTTGGCCTTGCAATTTCAGGAGCGGATTTTGAAGATTTTACTAGATGTATACAATGAAAAATCAAAGACATCTGGGGGTTGGGCAAATTTTGACCCCAGGGCCATAATTTGAAGAACTTCTGTTGAATTTCATTAGATGTTACACATAAAATATTTAAGCTCTTGGCCTTGCAATTTCAGAGCAGAAGATGATTTTGAAGTTTTTGCTATATACATTTAAGGAAAATAAATGTACCCCTTGGGCAAGGCCAATTTTTACCAAAGGGCTGTAATTTGAACAAATTTTTGAGAGTTTCAGTAGATTATACTACATACAAAGCATCTAAGCTCTAGGCCTTGCACTTTCAGAGAAAAGATTTTTTAAGTGTTTACAATATGTATATAATGGGGTGGGGCCAATTTTGACCCCAAGTCTATAATTTGAACAATCTTGGTAGAGAGCCACTAGGCCATGTTTCATGCAAAATATCTATCCACTAGCCTTTGTCAATTCAGAGAAGGAGATTTTTAAAGTTTTCATTATATACATTTAAGAAATTGTGGCAAGTATTTACAAAGTCCATTCAAGGATAAGAAAGTTATGGACCGGACACGACATATACCATCAAATAGACAATGTTGACCTTGAATGAGCAAGTGCGACCTTGACCCTGGAGGTAGGGGTCTGGTTGATGCGCATGACACACTGTCTTACTATAACAAACATTTGTGCCAAGTTATTTCAGATTCCTTTGATAAATGAAAAAGTTATGGACCGGACACAAAATATACCCCGTAATAGACTATGTTAATCTTTGACCTCCAAGCGTGACCTTGACCTTGGAGGTAGAAGACAGGTTGTTGCGCATGAAACGTTGTCTCATTATTGTGAACAATTGTGGCAAGTATTTACAAAGTCCCTTCAAAGATAAGAAAGTTATGGACCAGACACCACATATACCATCAAATAGACAATGTTGAACTTGAATGAGCAAGTGCGACCTTGACCCTGGAGGTAGGGGTCTGGTTGATGCGCATGACACATCTTCTAATTATAACAAACATTCGCGCCAAGTTATTTCAGATTCCTTTGATAAATGAAAAAATTATGGACCGGACACAAAATATACCCTGTAATAGACTATGGTAACATTTGACCTCCAAGTGTGACCTTGACCTTGGAGGTAGGTGACCTGTTGTTGCGCATGACACATTGTCTCATTATTGTGATCAATTGTGGCAAGTACAGTCGAGACTGCTTTAGTGACCCTGATTTCAACGACTCCCAGTCTTATCCGACCTTGTTTCAGTCCTCCCAACGTATTTTTTATATATAAATGGTCTGAATTAAACGACTCCCTGTCATATGTGACAAGCGACCGTAATTGTCTGGTCCCAATGCAATGTTTTGTCTTATTTAAACGACTTTCACACCTTTTAATTGTCCGTTAATCAGATAAATAATACCTATTTTAACACCCAGAGGGCCAAAATAATTAAGTCCAATTATAATCCAGTAGAAAACAAACTCTACACACCTCTGCCAGTCAATTACACAGTTAACATGTATACAGGTATCGAGTGACCTAGCGTCTGTTCCCTACTGAGCATGATGCAATCGATGTGTGTGTAATGTACATAATGACCTGAGTAAACTGGATTAAGACTTGTGTCAGATTTTTTTTTTTTAATTATAGAGTGCCAACGGAAGATTTTTTTAGGCAGCATTTTTTAATTTATCTTTCTATGGCTGCATAATTAATACGGAAAAAATATTGATACCAAATCAGAAAAAGCTTTGGATATGGATATGTTTAACTTTTACAAGTATGATATTTATTTCAATAATTTGAATGCATCAAATTTCAGTTTATTTTATACCATAAAGATTCAATTTAAATCTTAATACAAAAAATAAAATTAAATTTTATATGATATACATGCAAATATATTTGTTTTACATGGATTTCTATTTTATTTACATCAAAAATTTTAAGAATACCTATGTTTATAAGCAATTGGTTAGATATTATTCCTTCACACAGTTATGTATGTTAAGTCACAATGGTATATAGACAGATAGATGGTATTTGAATTTAATTTTCTTTGAGACTGTATTTGGAGACTCCCTGTCAACAAACATTTGTGCCAAGTTATTTCAGATTCCTTTGCATATCTTATTTGTGACACCTCATATATCTTTTAAGTTTCAAGCAAATACCTGTCCCAAGGGGACAGTGACCTACTTTCTTGTCCTTTGATGTACAGCAATGAAATTTTGACCATGTGCACAGTTTCAGAAATATTCAAGTACATTTAAAATTTAAGAACATTTTCTAAGTCAATTTTTGACCTTCAAGTGTGACCTTGATCTTTAGTCGGCACAAAGGTAACATGGATACTGCACATAACCTTGTTGAGGTGAACATTTGAGTAAAGTTTGAAGAAAATTCTTCCATTAGTATAGGATTTATAGAGCAGACAAGACCAGGCTGTCCAGCACCCTCTGACAAAAAATTAGGGCAAATTTTAAGAAATTTTAGGGCTAAAATTAGGAATTTTAGGGTAAGTAAAAGGAATTTTAGGGTTAAAATTTGGAATTTTATAACTAAATTATGGCCCCAAGAGACCATGATTTGGTCTCAACTTTGCATATTTGATACAAAAGTAAGTAACTCACAAATAATGCTCTAGTTCAGTTATAACAAAAGTGTCTACCAGTGTTCCATAGTCAACCATAATAAATAGATTCACTGGTCAACTGCCTTTAACTGCCTACTATGAATAAGAGCTGAAAAACTTAACTACATGTACATTAAAACATAACTAGAATGAAAACATTTTTAAAGTTATGAGTATACCAGAACAACCAATATTCAATTAGTTAAGCTGTTATTTGCCAATAGTAAATGGAAAGAGAAATTATGCTTTAAATTTATTCTAGCTATAAATGCATAAAAATTATTCATTTTAAGTTTGGTACAGTTTGAACAAGTCTTGATCTTTCTTAAAAAACAATAAAAATGATATGACCCACTCTCAGGTCATTCCCAGGAATATTCTAATCTAAATTCAAACAGCAGGGTATTCTCCACTAAAGAATTTGTTAAAAATAAATCAGGGCTACTAAAAATTGTAGAAAATTTCACAACAGAGTCAATCTATGCAATGATTTTTAACAGTTTTTTTCTCTCCAGATTTAATGAAAACATACACTTAATGTTATAACATTATATTTACAGAACATTGCATTGGTATGGCTAATGTTAATGTGTACAAAAAGGGCAGCTGAAGGTGTCACTTCTTAGTACGCTAATTGGGGTGCAAAATGGTAAAAGCATCCAATCATTAAAGCCAGTTTACCTTACCCACTTTATAATATTACCAAATATGAAAACTTGTCTAGATCTGCCAGCTGGTATCACTTACAAAAGATCTATTCTAGAGTCATCACTTGAAAATAACTTGATTACAAATTAAGATTTTATTAAAAAGGTCCCCTACATAAAGTCTGATGAATATTTAGTGGTAAATCATATAAATATTTGATTAAATACACCTAAGACTGAGGTAAATGGTTTAACAACTGTAGCAAATAAAAAATATAACTTGCTTGGAAATTTTTTTATCTCTATCAAGTGACCATTTTGATATAGTCAAAGTCGGATAATTTTAATTGTTCCATTTAAAACAAACAGTTTCTTATTATTTTTCTGATAACATCTGGCAATAAATCAAGTATGACATTTCTGCAGGAGTTGAAGTAAATACAACATGTGAGTTTATGCAATTTAGTCAGATATGACATCAGCGCCATTGACTGTGTTAAAATTTAGGTTGTGATTGAAAAATTGTTGTTTCGGGATATGTTATAACAAAAGATAAAAAAATAGGAATTTCAGTGAAAAAATAGGGCATTTTTAGGAATTCCCTTTGAATTTTTCATTTTTTTAGGAATTTTAGCCAAACTGAAAAAAATTACGATTTTTTAGGAATTTTAGGGACGCTGGACAGCCTGCAAGACATATTGTCTAATATTTGGTTAATGTAAATTTGAAGACTTAACAAGATTGCATTTGAGAAAAATGCTATGCCACCGCATGGTTCAAATTTCATAGCTGTACATCAAAGGACAAGAAAGTAGTTCACATCATCAAAATCTAGGTCACTTGATATCAAAGTTCAATTTTACAACTAAAACTGTGCACATGGTCAAAATTTCATTGCTGTACATCAAAGGACAAGAAAGTAGGTCACTGTCCCCTTGGGCAAGACAAAATTTTGATCTAAGGGTTTAATTAAAAACAATCTTGATACAGGTCCACCAAACAACATTTCAAGTCAAATATCTAAGCTGTAGCTTTCTCCCATTCAGAAAACATTTGTTTTATTTTCTGTTTTTACTATGTGTACATAATGAGAATCACTGCCCCCGTCAGGGCCAATTTTGACACCAGGGGAAAAATTTGAACAACTTTGGTAGAGGACCTATAAATGATATTATATATCAACCATCAAAGCTCTATGACTTGTACCTTCAAACAAAAATATTTTTTTTTTTTTTTACTATATGTACATAATGAAAATCAATGACCCCCGGGGCAGAACCAATTTTGACCCCAGGGCTATAATTTGAACAATCTTAGTAGAGGTTCACTTGGCAAAAACTCATGCCATATATTTAACCTCAAGCCTTTGTCAATTCAGAGAAGAAGATTTTTCAAGTTTTTACTTTATACATATAAGGAAAACTATTGCCTCTGGGGCAGGGCAATTTTTACACTAGGAGCATAATTAAAACTAGAACTATCGCTGAATGCGATTCATACCCCCACCAATGTCCTTGACAGAAGACGACTTGGAAAGGTGGTTAAGGAAATAACTTAAGTCGCACAAATACATAAAAAGAAATTATCTCTGTTGAAAAAAAGACTTATTGTACAGGTAATAGTATAAATATCTATTATCAAATCATGTTCGAAACAGTTACAAATAACCTTACATTTTCCCAATATACTAAACTTTTTGTAAGTCAATTTTTGACCTTCAAGTGTGGCCTTGACCTTAAGCTGGCACAAGGGTAAGATGGGTTCTGCACATCGCCCAATTGGGGTGTACATTTGAGTAAAGTTTTAAGAAAATCCTTCCATTAGTATAGATTTATAGAGCGGACACAACATATATTCTAGTATTGATTGTATGTAAATTTAAAGACTTAAAAAGGGGCATAACTTTGTCAAAATGCAATACTGAGTTATGAAACTTGACCTGCATATCGTAATTGTGACACCTCATATATCTTTTTTAAGTTTCAAGCAAATACCTGTGCTAGTTTCAGAGAATATTCAAGAACATGTTAAAATCTAAGAACATTTTCTAAGTCAATTTTTGACCTTGACTTTTAGGACTGCACAAGGTGACATGGATTCTGCACATAACCTTGTTTAGGTGAACATTTGAGTAAAGTTTGAATAAAATTCTTCATTAGTATAGGATTTATAGAGCCGACACGACATATTGTCTAATATGTGATTGTATGTAAATTTGAAGATTAAAAAGGGGCATAAACTTTGTTTAAATGCAATACAGAGTTATGAAACTTGACCAGCATATCTTAATTGTGACATTTCATATATATTTTTAAGTTTCAAACCAAATACCTTTCCTAGATTCAGAAATATTCAGATATATGTTAAAATTTAAGAACATTTTCTAAGTCAAATTTGACCTTCAAATGTGACCTTGACCTTAAGCCAGCAAAAGGGTGACATGGGTTCTGCACATCCCCTTGTTGAGGTGAACATTTGAGCCAAGTTTGAAGAAAATCTCTCAATTAGTGTAGGACTTTACAGAGCGGACGCGACATACTGCGTAATATTTGATTGTTTGATATTTGACCTTCAATTGTGACCTTGACCTTAAGCCGGCAAAAGGTGACATGGGTTCTGCACATCCCCTTGTTGAGGTGAACATTTGAGCCAAGTTTGAAGACAATCTCTCAATAAGTGTAGGACTTACAGAGCAGACATGACATACTGCGTAATATTTGATTGTTGATATTTGACCTTCAATTGTGACCTTGACCTCAAGATGACACATGGGCAACATGGGTTCTGCACATCCCCTTGATGAAGTGAACATTTGAACCAAGTTTGAAGAAAATCTTTCAATAAGTGTAGGACTTACAGAGCAGACACGACATATTGTGTAATATTTGATTGTTTGATTTGACCTTCAATTGTGACCTTGACCTTAAGATGACACATGGGCAACATAAGTTCTGCACATCCCTTGTTGAGGTGAACATTTGAACCAAGTTTGAAGAAAATCTTTCAATTATTGTAGGACTTACAGAGCGGACACGACATACTGTCTAATATATGATTGTGTTTGATAATTTGACCTTCAATTGTGACCTTGACTTTGAGCTGACACATGGGCAACATGGGTTCTGCCATCCCCTTGCTGAGGTGAACATTTGAGCCAAGTTTGAAGAAAATCCTTCAAGTGGTATAGGAGTTATAGAGCGGACACGAAAATGGAGACGGACGGACCGACCGACCGACGCGACAAAGCGAATCCATTATAGCCCCCCCCACATTTTGTGGTGGGGGTATAACAACTTTAGTAGAGGACCCATAAATGATACTATATACCAAATATCAAAGCTTTAAGCCTTCTACCTTCAGACAAGAGAATTTTTTTAATTTTTTACTATATGTACATAGTGAAAATCAATGACCCCTGGGGGTGGGGCCAATTTTGACCCCAAGGCTATAATTTGTAAAATCTTGCTAGAGGTTCATTACACAATGTTTCATGCAAAACATCTTAACTCTAGCCTTTGTAAATTTAGAGAGGTTTTACTATATACATATAAGGAAAACCTATGGCCCCCGGTGCGGGGCTAATTTTGACACTAGAGGCAAAATTTGAACAACTTTGGTAGAGTACCTATAGATGATATTATTTAACAAATATTAAAGCTCTAAGCCTTGTACCTTCAGTCAATAAGATTTTTTGATTTTTTACTATATGTATATTATACTATTGAAATCAATGACCCCCAGGGCGGGGGCAATTTTGACCCCAGGGCTATAATTTGAACAATCTTGCTAGAGGTTTACAACACAATGTTTCAAGCAAAATATCTAACCTCTAGCATTTGTCAATTGCAAGAAGATTTTTTTTTAAAGTTTTTACTATATACATATAAGGAAAACCAATGACCCCCTGGATGGGGCCGATTTTGACCCCCAGGGCTATAATTTGAACAATCTGGGTAGAGGTCTACCAGACAATGCCTTATGCAAAATATCTAAGCTCTAGGCCTTTTAGGTCTTTACAAGAAGGTATTTTAAGTTTTTACTATATGTACATATAGTTAAAATCAATGACCCCCGGGGCGGGGCCAATTTTGACCCCAGTGCTATAATTTCAACAATCTTGTTAGAGGTCTACCAGACAATGCCTTATGCAAAATATCTAAGCTCTAGGCCTTTTGGGTCTTAACAAGAAGATTTTTTTAATTTATTCTTATAATTCCTTTTGGTTGCCATGGCAACCAGATTTCTGCATGGAATGAAATTCCTTGAACAAGTTTTGAAGCCCTTCACCCAAGGATCAATCCTGCCAAGTTTGGTTGAAATTGGACTAGTGGTTTTTCACAAGAAGATTTTTTAAGTCCACTATATAATCTATATAACACACACACAAACACACACACAAACACACACACAGGTGAATCGCTATATGCCACCGCATCGCAGAGTTTTAGTCCCTCTCTAACTAGTATACCGCTTTATTATGTGAAATACGATTGGTTAATTTAACTCAGTCATTCAATCAGTGAGCGCGTAATGTTGTAGTTTCTAAAAGTAAATCAGAATGGCTTCAAACATCAATGTACAAAAAATGAATCTAAAAAGTACTTCAACAAAACTGAAATAAAAGGTGTGGGAATGCTTTGAGTTTAGCAACATGCAAGTTATGCTTTGCCGCCGTGTCATGTTTAAGTTGGTAAGTACAACTTACCTGATGCAACCACGGCTTCAGTAAACAAGTACAAGCCGTGGAGCAACACATGAAAAGAAAGAAGTATACTGATGTTGATGTGTTAAAAAAGCTTAGTTACCAGTCACATTACTATTTGTTTGATTAAAATTGTTTCGTAAATAATTTGCAATAAACCACTAACAAGTTAGGGATCAAATGAGTTGAGACAACTAAAGAAATGCAAATGTAAAAGTTCAGGGCCACTAACTTTTACTTTTAAAATGGTCCACAAAGTATTTAAATTTTATGTTTATGTAATGTCAAATAATCAATAAGATGAGACTTGAATGAGTACAATCTTTAGTTATTTCAATAAAATCAATAGGTGTAATCTACTGGCCAAGACCAATGCACCTTTGCAGTTTGAGGGCCAAGGGCCCATAGGTTGTCAAGTTATTGATTGGAAATCATTTTTACCTAGGTTAAATTGACCTTTACCTTTGATCCCAAAATCAATAGGGGTCATCTACTGGCCAAGACCAATGCAACTACGAAGTTTGAGGGCCAAATGTCCATGGGTTGTCATGTTATTGATCAGAAACAGTTTTTACCTACAAGGTCAATATGACCTTTAACCCCTTGACCTCAAAATCAATAAGGGTCATCTACAGGCCAAGACCAATGCACCAGTGAAGTATGAACGTCAAAGTCCAACGAGTTGTTGAGTTATTAATTGGAAACCATATTGACATCCAAGGTCAAAATTGACCTTGTCCTTTGACCTAAGACCCGAAAAACAATAGGGGTCATCTTCTGGTCTTGAACAACCTCATACCAAGGCCTAAGCATTCTTCAGTTATTGATCAGAAACCATTTGGTCTACGGACCAATTGATCAACAGACATATGCAAAGCAATATACCCCCACTTCTTTGAAGGGGGGCATAATAAAATGTTAAAAAATATACCTCCACAATACTACAACCTCTCGCCCTCTTGTGTTGAACAATCTTATAGATCATGACGGTTGGTATAGCAAGAATAGACGACAAAGATATCAACCATCCTAGACCATCAGACCAGGCTGGAAATATCACCTCATTGTATTTGGTTGGCTTGAAATCTATCCAAGTAAAAATCAAGATGGCCTGTAAAATAGAATAGGAAACTGGTTAAAATTATTTATACATATGGGGGTCATAAAAATATGAGGGTCATAATGGCTGTAGGTAATTGGGTGACATAGAGACATGTCACTTTTTACCCAAACCAAAGTCAAATGATTTTTAATACTTTTGTTGAGGTAAACTTGGCTATGCTACATGGCAAATAACTTAACTTTTACACAAAAAGCCTTAAATTAGTTTGTATAAACTAAATGCCACCTTTGGTGGGACCACTTTAAAACCAAGGGGCATGTTTTATAATAACCACAATGTGATGCTTCCTGCCAAATATTTGTTTCAGGAGAGATTTTTAAGACATGTTTAACTTCACTTTAAATGTGCAAGTCTAAGTTATAACAAGAAGATGTTTGTTAAACACAAATGCCCCACCCAGATTCTTGCCAGTTACAATTTTTCAAACAAGCAATTATCAAAGTATTACAAGCAATGCAAAAGTCCCCTACTGGTTGGAAGCCCAGAAACATTCTGAAGGGTCATGGCCATTCATTTCTGACATTGTCAAAGACATGAATGAACCTAAAGCTTTTGAGTTCTTAGTTTGTCTGTATCATAGTAATCTGTTAAGATTCCCTGTTTATATATCAGGGAATTATGTTTATACAACAGATAATTAAAAGATCCAATTTTCTCAGGATGAATTAACTATTATGTTTCAACTTTTCTCTATTATAAGTAAATTCGGGTGTTTTAAAAGAAGATTTAACTTGATACATACAAGGAAAATCAATGACCCCCAGGGACGTGGGAAATTTTTTATTTACCACAGGGCTTTTATTTGAACAAATTTTGTAGACACCCACTAGAAGATGTTTAATGCTTAATATCTAAACTCTAGCTCTTTGGGTTTAAAAAAAAAAAAATTTACTATAAACATATAAGGAAAATCAATGACCCCCTAGGGGATTAGGGCAATTTTGACCCATGTATTTGTAACTAGAACTGTGTCCAAAGGACAAGGATGCCCCCACTGTGCAGATGTGCTCGTAAACAAGAGCATGCATATCTGTTTGTAAGCTTTTTTATGTGGAACTTTTTCATTCCACTGTTTCATTTCTGTACATATACCTAAAATGATCTACAGGTAACCTTATGTACATGTCAAATTAAATTACAAATGTAAAATTTATATGTTCAAATATTTATATGGTATACAGTCAAAACTGTCTTAAGCAGCCAGCCAAGAGATGCAGTCATTTTGGCTGCTTAAGACAGGTGGCTGCTGAATGGAGGATCCAATTTTTATCTAAATTAATTATTCATTTCTTTGTAAAATAAATCTTATTTAAGTATAAATAAACCAGTCGGATTCATCATCATCATCATCATCAAGTTTTTAACCATTTACAAACGTATGCCATTAATTGTTTAACATGTAGACACTCAAACTTATCCTAGGAACAAGATATGTTTGTAAAACATTTATGCCCCCTATCGGCAGCCAATTAGTCATGTGGTCAGGATATTAACCTAGTGACCAAAAAACCAATAGGGGTTATCTACTGGTAATGACTAGTCACTAGGTAATTGTGACCATAAAGGTTGTGCACCAATTTCATGGCAGTTTTCACAAATCTTAACAAATAATATATGCATCATGTAGTCCTCCTTAATGACAGCTAATTTGTTATATTACATATGACCTGGAAATGTGTATACCAAAAGCATTTTTAGTTTAATGAAAATATCAAACAAGGCACATTAAGTTGTTGAATTATTGGTCAGAAAATGTCTTTTATTACAAGGTCAATATGACTTTGACCTTTGACCCTTAAATCAATAGGGGTTATCCACTGGCTAAGACCAATGCACCTGCAAAGTTTGAAGGTATAGGGCTCATGAGCTGTTGTGACCTTTTACCTGTAAAGTCAATGTGATCTCAACTTCTTACCAAAAGCAATGCATCTGTGAAGTTTGAAGGCCAATGAGTTGTCAGGTTATTGATACTGTTTTGACATACAAGGTCATTGTGACTTTGACCCCTTGACCCTAAAATCGATGGGGGTCATCTACTAGTTATGACCAATCAAGATGTGAAATATGAAGACTTTGTGATAAATAGTAACCAAGATAATAAGCAGAAACCATTCTGACATTTAAGGCCCCTGTGACATCGACCTTTTACCTAGTGACTTCAAAATAAATAGGGGTCATCTACTGGTTATTACCAATCAGTATGTGAAATATCAAGACTTTGTAATGAATAGTTTTCAAGATAATGAGCAGAAACCATTCTGACATTTAACCCTTTACCTCATATATACGCGAAACAACGCACTTTCGACCCCCCCCCCCCTTTTTAAGGCCTGAAATAGTGAAAAAATGTCCTATTTGGGCCCCAAACACATGTTTTTGTTTGAGAAATGTTGCTAAAAAAAGTGAGAACTTTTTCGGCGCTGCCCCCATCCAACCGATACATCAGGGGGTTGCCAGAAGGGGGATGTGCCCCCTTCTGTTTGGGGGGTTTGAAGGGGGGCGGAGTCCCAAGAAAGTTTTGGACTTGTGAGAGGCTGAAAATGACCCCAGGTCGATCATAAGGTAACGTGTAACCAACGCTGAAAAGCCTTTGACTCTATCTCAATCCCTTGAGAACTTGCAGCACTTTGAAATAAATTTTGATGGAAAAAATCGAGGCAAAATAGTGATTTTTGGCAATTTTGAGATGTCCCCTCGTTGCCATGGTAACAGAAAATTTTAGACTGAGCAAGTCCTTACAAAGGCAATGGTCCAGTCACCATTTGTGCCAAGTTTGATTAGTATTGAAGCATTTTTCATAGTTTCATAGCAGTTAGAACTTGTAACACGAGGCTTTTCACTGAAAACGGCCATTTTTCACAATATGCTCATGTGGGAAAGGGTTAAGGTGCATGTGACCTTGACCTTTGACCTAGTGACCCCAAAATCAATAGGGTCATCTACTAGTTATGACCAATCATTGTGAAATATGAAGATTGGTGATGAATAGTTTTCAAGATAATCAGCAGAAACCATGTGGTCTACCAACGGACTGACTGACCAACAATGGCAAAACAATATACCACCTCTTCTTCGAAGGTGGGCATAAAAATTATAAAAGGGCCATAACTCTGACAACAAGTGGGCCATGATGGCCCTAGATTGCTCACCTGACCCATTGAACTCATCCGAACAATAACCTAGACATGCATTCTGACCAAGTTTCATGACAGGTGAGTCAAAAATGTGACCACTAGAGTGTTAACAAGGATTACCCATATATGAGCAGTGTGGCCTAGTTTTTTATCCAGGTGAGCCATAATCGAACTTGACCTAGAAATCATCAAAACAAACTTTTAGACCAATTTCCAGGATACTTGGATCAAAACAGTATCCACTAGAGTGTTAACAAGATTTTTCTATTTTTAGCTCCAGTGACCTAGTTTTTCATGCGAGATGACCCATGTTCGAACTCATCTGAGCAATTACCTAGACAAGCATCCTGACCAAGTTTGATGATAAATGAGTCAAAAATGTGACCACTAGAGTGTTAACAAGGTTTTTCCATATTTGGGCAGTGTGACCTAGTTTTCATCTGAGATGACATGTTTGAACTTGACCTAGAAATCATCAAAACAAACTTTCAGACCAATTTACAGGATATTTGGATCAAAACAGTAGCCACTAGAGTGTTAACAAGGTTTTTCTATTTTTAGCTCCTGTGACCTAGTTTTTCATCCGAGATGACCCGGAGCAATTACCTAGTCAAGCATCCTGATCAAGTTTGAATACAATTGAGTCAAAAATGTGACCACTAGGGTGTTAACAAGATTTTTCTATTTTTAGCTCCTGTGACCTAGTTTTTCATCAGAGATGACCCATGTTTCGAACAAAACGGAGCTATCACCTAGGCAAGCATCCTGACCAAATTTGATGAAGATTGAGGCAATAATGTGACCGCTAGAGTGTTAACGAACAAGTGTGGATGGACGATGGACATTCAATGATCATAAAAGCTCACCCTGAGCTAGCTCAGATGAGCTAAAAATCGTTGAACCAGAAAATGCTGATGATATGCACAACTAGACCTGGTACTGATCATTCCTGTAAAGTTTCGGTGAAATTGCACCAGTAGTTTATGAGGAGTAGTACGAACAAATTTTGTGACGGACTGACAGAAGGAGAGACGACGAAAAAGTGATCCCTATATGTTGACACTACTCCGCAGAGGCGACACAAAAATCAGTGAAAATACATTTAGTGACTAATTCTTGTAATAAACACTAACTTTTTTACTATATACATATAATGAAAATCTACTTTGATGTCATAGATTTACTGATATTAGGCAAGTTTTATAGTGTATAATTTAAACTTAAGAAGTGGAAAAGAATTTCAAAATGATCACTTACAAGTAAAGCAAAAGGAGCAATTATTTTCCAGCTCCATGTCCAAATTTTACCAGGTCTGTAACCTAACATTGATTCTATATCTGTCAAGAAGCGGTCTGCTCCTAAATAAAAAATAAATTCTCATAATTAATTTACAATCTAAATATCAAATAAGTATGTCTTTCTACACCTTTTGATATACACTACAGTAAGAAAAAATAGAATAAACATTTCACTAACATCAAAAACAATTTATATTGTGACATTATTTACAAACAAAAAGCAGTCACAGACTGCCAAATCCTGCTGAACAGAAGTAAAGTTATGACAAGAGTCACCCCTGGGCAGAGGCCATGTTCAATATTTTTCCTTCTTCTAAAAGCAAACAAATAAACAGTTTAAACAAATCTTTAAAAAGAAAAATAAGGGGGGGGATAAGATTTTCCCTTTACTAACAAGGGGGCCATTGGCCCCAATGCGCTCACCTGAGTACTAAATGCTATTGATATATAAACCCCAGTTACACAGAGCCATCAGTGATTGATCGGTAGTTTTTTTAGCCAAATTATGGAGTGAACGGATGACAACGTATTTAACACCGATATCACCTATTGGTCACCTGTTTTCCACCTATCTACTTCTATTGGGGAAAGATAAGTTTTATCGGTAAAAAATTACCGATTGGAATTTTTAAACATGTTTAAAATTCTTGATCGGTGAAAATATTTTACAAATAACCGACAGCAACCTATATCACGAGATATGCAGGCTCTTAATCACCGATATGGCCGATCGGACAAAGATAACCAAATATGAATCACCGGCCATATCTGACGGAAAGTGTTTAACCGCTGATGACTAGCTATCATACACTGATTAATCACTGTTACGCCCGATTTACAAACGATAAAACCCGATAGTATTTCAGCATTTTTATCACTGATCCAACCCCGTTTGAGTTTGCTTTCTGTCACCGATGTCCGTTTACACAGAAAACCAGAAATAAAATCACTCATGACAACCGATCATAACAGCGAGTAAATTTAAAATTAAATGACCGATTGGGGACCGACCGTCTCCCCTTAAAGTGAAGTTACCAGGTCTTAAATTCACTTTTCACCCTATGGCTATAACTTGAACAATCTTGGTAGAGTTCCACTACACAATGCCTCATGCCAAATATCTAACCTCTAGCCTTTGTCAATTCAGATGAGAAGATTTTAAGTTTTTTACTATATACATATAAGGAAAACCTATGACCCCCGGGGCGGGGCCAATTTTGACCCCAGGGCTATAATTTGAACAACTTTGGTAGAGGACCTAGATAATATTATATACCAAATATCTAAGCTCTAAGCCTTGTACCTTCAGACAAGAAGATTTTTTTAAGGTTTTTACTATATACATATAAGGAAAACCTATGACCCCCTAGGACGGAGCCAATTTTGACCCGAAGGCTATAATTTTAACAACTTTGGTAGATGACCTATAGGCGATATCATATACCAAATATCAAAGCTCTAGGCCTTGTACTTTCAGACAAGAAGATTTTTTAATTTTGCATTTTTAAAACTCCTTTTCTGGCTCCGTGACCTACTTAGGCAGCAGACCGGAACCATTTGAACAACTTTGGCAGGGGACCACCCAAATTCCTGTAAAGTTTGGTTACTGTGCAGTCATTGGTTTCTGAGGAGATGTTGTTGCACGACGACGGACGATGGGGGATCACAATAGCTCACCATGAGCAAGTTATGCTCAGGTGAGCTAAAAACTTTAAAGGTCTGTCCTGCCACGTTTGCTTTTTTTTTCCAAGTATGAATCTTTTCCATAAATGAATGACAAAATTAGGAAAATGTAAGCAAAATTCAATCATTTGATGGTCAAAGCCTTTTAAATCAAGGTCATATCTAAATTATTCAAAATGTCTGTTTGGTCACAAGTGTTGTTTTGTCCATGTATGAATCAAATCAGAATGGTCTATCCTGCCACACTTGTTGTTTTTTCCAAGTATAAATCTTTTCCATAAATGAATGACAAAATTAAGAAAATATTAACAAAATTTAATAATTTGATGGACAAAGCCACTTAAATCAAGGTCATATCTAAATTAGGCTTAAAAAAAATACCTGTGTTTTGGGGAACCCGACCCTACCTAGTAAAAGTCGCCAACCCTAGAGGTTTTTATTTCACATATCCGAATAAAAATTTCAAAGAACTAAAAATATCTATGTCCTATTTGATAGTAAAAATGAAATTTGTTAAAATACTTAAAAGACCCACATCAGACCAATTTTTGACAAGTCAAATAAACAGCAGTAAACTTCGTCTTCAAAAGATGTTCAGCATTGGAAAATTTTGCCGTAAATTACAAATTATAAAACAAGATTGCGTTTGAGAAAAATGCTATGCCACCGCATTAATACAACACTAAATAGTGGTGTAGGAATAGATTTTTTTTGTTTCTTTACAATTGAAGATTGTCATAATGCATAGATCCCTGACCTATCTAATTCTTATTATCAGATTAGTGGTTAAATATATTGTTATTCCAATAAAAGATCAGAGTAGGAATATACCAATGCACTTGAGTCTAGTGAATTCGGTGGTGAAGGTCATATTTCACACAGCTTAAATTTCACGACTACATCAAAGGACAACATAGAAAGACACTTTGTCAAAATCTAGGTCAGCTGATATCAAAGTTCACTTTACATCTTAATCTGTGCACATGGTTTCATAGCTGTACATCAAAGGACAAGAAAGTAGGTCACATCATCAACAAGAGCTGTCCGTAAGACAGCGCGCTCGACTTTTTTATTGCTTGCCAATAAAAAAAGTTTTTGCAGTAAAAGGCAATACAAGAATCTCTGTATTTTTAAAGTGAACTAGTTGTTTGATACCCTTGAATATTACAGCAATGTTTATATGACATAATTTATGGTAAAGTGAACAAGTGGATAGGAATGAATTTTTTTAGATTTTTTAAGTTTTTTAGTGCTTGCCTATAATACAAAACATTGACAGTTAAGGGCCATAATTCAAATAAAATCTTTGACAGAATTACCTTCTCCTGGACATGTTTGGGAATCATGATTGTAAACAAGTATTCCAACTTTCAAATTAATATCTCAAACAGTTCAGTCAAAAAGTGGACTGGTACTAAAAACTTAACCAAGATTCTAAGTCGATAAAAGGCCTTAATTTTTAAAAACAAATCCTTGACAGAGTTACCTTCTCTTGCGTACAGATGGGGTAATGATGTGAAATAGCATTAAAAGTTTCAAAGCAATATCTCAAAGGGTTAAGGCAATAAGTGGATTTTACCCATATTCAATGTATTTTCTAAGTCAAAAAGGGGCATAATTCTGTCAAAAACCTTGACAGAGTTATGTCCTCTTGTCTGTTGATGAAGGTCGTGATGGTAAACAAGTATGGTCAGTTTCAAAGCAATACCTCCAATGGTTTTGAAATAAAGTGAGGTGGTACAAAAAACTTAACCAAGCTCAATACACTTTCTAAGTCAAAAAAGGGCCATAATTCTGTCAAAAACCTTGACAGAGTTATGTACTCTTGTCTGTAGATGGAGGTTATGATGGTGAACAAGTATGGTAAGTTTCAAAGCCATACTTGTAATACTTCTGAAATAAAGTGGGGTGGTACGAAAAACTTAACCAAGGTGTGACGCCGACGCCGACGCCGGGGCGAGTAGGATAACTCCCCTTTTCATAGAAAAGTCGAGCTAAAAACTAGGTCACCGGATATCAAAGTTCAATTTTACAACTAAAACTGTGCACATGGTCAAAATTTCATAGCTGTACATCAAAGGACAAGAAAGTAGGTCACTGTCCCCTTGGGGCAAGGCCAAGGGTTTCATTCAAAACAATCTTGATACAGGTCCACCAAACAACATTTTAAGTCAAATATCTAAGCTGTAGCTTTCTTCCCATTTTTACTATATACATTTAAGGAAAACCTATGGCCCCCAGGGCAGGGCAATTTTGACACTAGAGGCAAAATTTGAACAACTTTGGTAGAGTACCTTTAGATGATATCATTTAACAAAATTTAATTTTAAAGCTCTAAGCCTTGTACCTTCAGACAATAAGATTTTTTTATTTTTTACTATATGTATATATTAAAAATCAATGACCCCCAGGGCAGGGGCAATTTTGACCCCAGGGCTATAATTTGAATAATCTTGCTAGAGATTCTCTTCACAATGTTCATGCAAAATATCTAACCTCTAGCATTTGTCAATTCCTAGAAGAATTTTTTTTAAAGTTTTTACTATAAGTTTTTACTCTATACATATAAGGAAAACCAATGACCCCCGGGGTGGGGCCGTTTTTGACCCCAGGGCTATAATTTGAACAATCTGGGTAGAGGTCTACCAGACAATGCCTTATTCAAAATATCTAAGCTCTAGGCCTTTTGGGTCTTTACAAGAAGATATTTTAAGTTTTTACTATATGTACATATAGTGAAAATCAATGACCCCCGGGCGGGGCCAATTTTGACCCCAGGGCTATAATTTGAACAATCTTGCTAGAGATTCACTTCACAATGTTCATGCAAAATATCTAACCTCTAGCATTTGTCAATTGCTAGAAAAAGTTTTTTTAAAGTTTTTACTATAAGTTTTTACTCTATACATATAAGGAAAACCAATGACCCCCGGGGCGGGGCCGTTTTTGTCCCCAGGGCTATAATTTGAACAATCTGGGTACAGGTCTACCAGACAATGCCTTATGCAAAATATCTAAGCTCTAGGCCTTTTGAGTCTTTACAAGAAGGTATTTTAAAAGTTTTTACTATATGTACGTATAGTGAAAACCAATGACCCCCGGGGCGGGGCCAATTTTGACCCCAGGGCTATAATTTGAACAATCTTGGTAAGGGTCTACCAGACAATGCCTTATGCAAAATATCTAAGCTCTAGGCCTTTTGGGTCTAGGTATTTTAAGTTTTTACTATATGTACATATAGTGAAAATCAATGACCACAGGGCGGGGCCAATTTTGACCCCAAAGCTATAATTTGAACAATCTTGGTAGAGGTCTACCAGACAATGCCTTATGCAAAATATCTAAGCTCTAGGCTTTTTGGGTCTTTACAAGAAGATTTTTTAAATTTATTCTTACAATTTCTTTTGGTTGCCATGGCAACCAGATTTCTGCATGGAATGAAATTCTTTGAACAACTTTGGAAGTCCTTCACCCAAGGATCAATCCTGCCAAGTTTGGTTGAAATTGGACAAGTGGTTTTTCACAAGAAGATTTTTTAAGTTCACTATATAATCTGTATAACACACAAACAAACAAACACACACACACACAGGTGAATCGCTATATGCCACCGCATCGCAGATGCTGCGGTGGCATAAAAATATTCTTTTACAATGCCTGTTGAAATTGCAGATGAATAACAATCTAAAAATAATCATAAAATATTTAATTTGATATCATCAAAATCAACAACAAGCAGAAATGCGAGTCCATCTGCAGGAAACAAATTCTCATTTGTCACATATTTTCGCGATGCCGATTTTTTAGATGAAAAAATAAAGTAACCAAAAGGAATATTTGTTTTGATAAAATATGTCCAATAGCACTTTGAATGTAGTTTATTAATTAAAATTACTTAAGATATTTGTCATATGTGACTTTCAAAGGGATCTTCAGAAAAAGGTCACATATGACAGGGAGTCTCTAAATACAGTCTCAAAGAAAATTAAATTTAAATACCATCTATCTGTCTATATACCATTGTGACTAATCATACACAACTGTGTGAAGGAATAATATCTAACCAATTGCAAATAAACATAGGTATTCTTAAAATTTTTGATGTAAATAAAATAAGGATCTATGTAAAACAAATATATTCGCATGTATATCATATAAAATTTAATTTTATTTTTTGTATTAAGATTTAAATTGAATCATTACAGTATGTTTTAAAATAAACTGGAATTTGATGCATTCAAATCATTGAAATAAATATCATACTTGTAAAAGTTAAACATATCCATATCCAAAGCTTTTTCTGGTTTGATCAATATTTTTTCTGTATTAATTATGCAGCCATAGAAAGGTAAATTAAAAAAATGCTGCCTAAAAAAAATATCTTCCGTTGGCACTCTATAATTAAAAAAAAAAATCTGACACAAGTCTTAATCCAGTTTACTCAGGTCATTATGTACATTACACACACATCGATTGCATCATGCTTACCATATTTGGCAGTAGGGAACAGACGCTAGGTCACTCAATACCTGTATACATGTTAACTGTGTAATTGAGGCAGAGGTGTGTAGAGTTTGTTTGCTACTGGATTATAATTGGACTTAATTATTTTGGCCCTCTGGGTGTTAAAATATGTATTATTTATCTGATTAACAGACAATTAAAAGGTGTGAAAGTCGTTTAAATCAGAAGACAAAACATTGCATTGGGACCAGACAATTAGGGTCGCTTGTCACATATGACAGGGAGTCGTATAATTCAGACCATTTATATAGGAAAATACTTTGGGAGGACTGAAACAAGGTCGGATAAGACAGGGAGTCATTGAAATCAGGGGGTCGCTAAGGCAGTCTTGACTGTATATGTCAAATTTAAGTTGAATGTGTACACCTGCAGGCCTTTCCCCAGGAATTTTGCAAGGCATAGGGGCAAGTTTTCGCGAAAATGGGGGTGGGTGTGGGAGGGGGTAGGACAGCCGTCCCACGTTCAAATCTTTTTGCTGTTTTCAACTTGTGTCGCATGTAACTCAAAAAGTATTTGACCTAGAGTCATGAAACTACATCAAAATCTACTGTATTAAAAGAGTCTTCATAAAGAAACTAGAAAGGACACGGGTGCCCCCACCGCGCCACTGTTCTGTCAATCTTTTTACTAAGTCAACGGAAATAACTCTACAAATACTGGATAAATCCACAAGCGAAACCCCAGGTGCAAATCTAAATATGCTGAGCAACCTGCCCATAAGGTTTAATGAGTGTATGTCAAATCCTTTTTGAGTAACTTGCGACACAAGTTGAAAATTGCAAAAAATTTCTAAGTCAAGGGCAATTACTCTAAAAATACTAAATAAATCCAGACGAAAATACCTGGTGCACAACAACACATGCTGATCAACATTCCTGTAAAGTTTCATAACTCTAGGTCAAATACTTTTTGAGTTACGTGCGACACAAGTTGAAATTTGCAGAATTTTACTAAGTCAAGGGCAATAACTCTAAAAATATTAAAAATATCCAGACGAAAATACCCAGGAGCACAACTACACATACTGATCAACATTCCTGTAAAGTTTCATGACTGTAGGTCAAATACCTTTTGAGTGACATGCGACACAAGTTGAAAATTGCAAAATTTTACTAAGTCAAGGGCAATAACTCTAAAAAAACTAAAAATATCCAGACGAAAATACCCAGGTGCACAACTACACATGCTGATCAACATTCCTTTAAAGTTTCATGACTGTAGGTCAAATACTTTTTGAGTTACATGCGACACAAGTTGAAAATTGCAAATGCGACACAAGTTGAAAATTGCAAAATTTTACTAAGTCAAGGGCAATAACTCTGAAAATACTAAAAATATCCAGACGAAAATACCCAGGTGCACAACTACACATGCTGATCAACATTCCTGTAAAGTTTCATGACTCTAGGTCAAATACTTTTTAAGTTACATGCAACACAAGTTGAAAATTGCAAAATTTTACTAAGTCAAGGGCAATAACTCTGAAAATACTAAAAATATCCAGACGAAAATACCCAGGTACACAACTACACATGCTGATCAACATTCCTGTAAAGTTTCATGACTCTAGGTCAAATACTTTTTGAGTTACGTGCGACACAAAAGTGAACGGACGGACGAAAGGACAGACGGACGGACAAGGGTAAATCTAAATGCCCGCCACTAAAGTGGGGGCACAAAAAGACACCAGATAAATGTAACATTTTAACAATTTATTGCACTATACTCATAAAATTAAAAATTAGAAAACATCACAATGAAAAAAAAATCATTTAATAAACAATATATACATTAACTGTCTATCTTCACAGTCACTCTTCACTGTTTAAAACTGAAAGTCTTTCTTGAGATTAGTGTGAACATCAATGTAGAAACAAGAGAAGATGCTGAACCTTTGGGGAAAAAAAACAGCCTTACAGGTGTCTCACTATGATTTTTAAAATAGGAATTCTGAGACTCCCAAGCCAGAAAAAGTAGGAGTCCCAAAAAATGTTGACTATGCTAAGCCATCTTTGCTGCATTTATGCAATTGATGTATGGGATGAATAAACAGAATAAGGGGTGAGGGAGTCAGAATTTGAACAGAGAAAAAAGCTTATTTAGGAAAATGGTTATACTCCCAAACGGGAAACACTGTATCATAAAAAGTGATTGAAATGATCTGATATATAATTTCTAGTACCCAACATCTTCAGACCATTATGCTGTTTTCTTCCTGATTCACTCCACCCCCACCCCCCCATAGGTATGTGATACTGGCAAATATCTCCATCTCAACTAATGTAAGCAATACCTTGTGTAATTTAAGTTCATAAACTACATTTTAAGTGTTATTACACACATTGTAAAAAAAACATAGCTTCAATTTGGTTACCTGTTTTAATTATAAAAAAGCCGTATCGCGAAAATATGTGAAAAATGAAATTTTGTCCGTTTCCTGCAAAAACATTCACATTTCTAGTTGTTGTTGATTTTGATTATATCAGATTTAATATTTTTTAATTATTATAAGATTGTTTTTCATCGGATATTTCAAAAATTTAAAATTTGTAATTTACAGCAAAATTTACCGTAAAACTTTTTTAAGAGACTGGTCATTTAACAAATTTCTTGCATCATCGGGAACTTATTATCAAATAGCTCATTGATATTTTTAGCTTCTTGAAATTTTATTCAGACAGTAACGAAATATATCTCGGACAACTTGGTTTTTATTCAGCCATGACCAAGGACTGATGGATTTTTGCACAGACGATAGCTGTTAATTGATTAATCATGGAGGCCGATTCTGTAAGTGCTATATACCAATTAGTAAACAGGGATCAGAAAAAACAACCGCCGCGGTGACTTTTATGGCACAGCAGTGAGATTAATTTGGAGATTAAGGCACAGCGGGAGCCCGGTGCTTAAAGCACCTGGGGGAAAGGCCTCACCTGTTGGGGAAAATAATGAATGGAAACTGAATATTTCTTTTTTTTTTTTTCCAAGTTAGGGATAATTCTGCCAAAAATCATTGAACCATGACCAAATTCGATCTTCACCAAAGTATTCATTTAACATAACTATGCATATGGCAAATTTGAGTTGAATGTTTACAACTGTTGGGTAGATAATGAACGGAAAATGAAAATTTCTTCAAGGGGAATAACTCTGTCAAAAGTCATCTGACTATGACCAAATTCGTACTTGACCTGCATATTCCTATGATGTATCCATATGTCTAATGTGTGCAATTGTTGCTAAGGTAATGAATGGAAACCCATTATGACATATTGACAGGATCAGGTAACACTATATTCCCCGGCCATTTTATGGCAAGGGCATAAAAGACAAGAGAATTTAATTAATTTGACCTTAGCGGTCAAGGTCAATTATAGGTCAAGGATACATCTAAATTATTCAACATGTTTGTTTGGTAGCAAGTCTTGTTTTATCCCAGTATAAATAAAATCTGTATATAAATAACAAAACTAGAACTGCCACTATCATGGCGTGAATACCCCCGCATACCACTTTGTCAGAATCAACAGTGGCCATTTAGAACTCAAGGACAACCTTCCTGCCAAATCTGAGGTTACTAAGCCAGTGCATTGCTAAGTTATGTATTCTACATGCTTCAAATGTGAAAATGTCAAAATCAATACATTGCGGACAGGACATTCTTTAGCAATTGAGAAAAAAAGCTTTTTTTTATCAAGGTCCCTGTGACCTTAACCTTTGACCAAATGACCTCAAAATCAATAGGGGTCACCTTATAGTCATGATCAACATCCATGCCAAATATGAAGACTGTGGGTCAAAGGAATCTAAAGTTATTGGGCAGACAAACTTTTTGAAGTCAAAGTCCCTGTGACCTTGACCTTTGACCTGGTGACTTCAAAATAAATAGGGGTCATCTACTAATCATGACTAACCTCCATTCCAAATATGAAGACTATGGGTCAAAGGAATCTTAGGTTATTGGGCGGACAAGCTTTTTGAAGTCAAGGCCCCTGTGACCTTGACCTTTGACCTGGTGACCTCAAAATCAATAGGGGTCATCTACTAATCATGACTAACCTCCTTCCCGACAAATTTCCAGAATATTTGGATCAAAACTGCAGCCAGTAGAGTGTTAAAAAGCTTTTTCTATTTTTAGCTCCTGTGACCTTGTTTTTGACCGGAGATAACCCATCTTCGAACTTGACCTAGAAATTATTAAAACAACCTTCCTGACAAATTTCCAGAATATTTGGATCAAAACTGCAGCCAGTAGAGTTTTAACAAGCTTTTTCTATTTTAAGCTCCTGTGACCTTGTTTTTGACTGGAGATGACCCATCTTCGAACTCCATCTGTATTTCATTGAGACAAACATTCTGACAAAGTTTGACAATGATCCAATCAAAACTGTGACTGCTAGACTGTTAACAACCCAATTGTTTGACGAGACGAACGACGCACAACGCACGACGACGGACATAGCCCCATCACTATACCTCACCTTGACCACTTCGTGGTCTGGTGAGCTAAAAAACGGGCAAAATAGAGTTTATGGTTTTCTTGTGCACTGCACATTTACTCATTGAGATCTTATTCACCTACAAAGTTTTCATGCTGATATCTCTTATAGTTTTTGAGTTATGTCCCGGACAAGATTTTTCTATAAGGGAAGTTAATTCAAAAACCAGGCAAAATAGAGTTATGGTTCTTTGACAATGCCCACTACCACTGTAGACAATGTCCATTACCACTTTGTGAAGTTTAAACATATAAACTTGAAGGGTTTTCAAGTTATGCTCCGTACAAGACAACGGACGGACAGACGAACGGACAAGGTGGCGACTATATGCTCTCCCTTCAGGGAGCATAAAAATGAACCAATGGGCAATAACTCCAAAATTACACAAGCTGTGTTTAGGTTCTTAAGCATTGCAGTTCTACCCAATGATTTCTATCTACCTACAAAGTTTCATGTTGATACCTCTCACAGTTTTAGAGTTATGTCCCGGACAAAAGTTCAAAGTGTAAAAATAAAACAAAGGGCAATAATTCAAAAATTAGGCAAGGCAGAGTTACAATTTTTATGCCATGCACACCTACTCAATGAGATCTATCTACCTAAAAAGTTTCATGTTGATACCTCTTGTTGTTTCAAAGTTATGTCCCAGACAAAAAAGCGGACGGAAGGACGGACCAAGCAGAGACTATATGCTCACCCTTCAGGAGCATAAAAATCAATGGACCATGACCAAATTCGAACATGGCCTGTATTTTCTCATGATATATCCATATGTCAAATTTGAGTTGAATGTGTGCAACTGTTACTAAGATAACAAGAGCCATGTCAACATGGCCATCCCCCGCCGAATGTGTTTGCTCATTGGAAGAATGTATATGTAGTAGAGCAGAATAATTCCATTTTAAGAGGTCTTTTGGTAATGAAAACTGATGGCTATAGTGATTACAGATTTGAAACCTATGTGAATACTGATGGCTGAAAATAACAAAGGGCAACAAGCAAATTCGTTGAATTTATATCCCCCGCCGAGTACTGGTTATTATTAACACAACTGAAGACATAAGGCTTTATTTATATATTAATCATGGCATAAACTGTAATATTCTTTGAACTTGAAGCCTTGTACCTTCAAACAAGAAGAAGTTTTCACTATATACATATAAAGAAAATCTATGACACCCTGGAGTGGGGCCAATTTTGACCCCAGGGCTAAAATTTGAACAATTTTGGTAGAGGACCTATAGGTTATATCATATACCAAATATCAAAGCTCTAGGCCTTGTACTTTCAGACAAGATTTTTAATTTTGCATTTTTGAAACTCTTTGTGACCTACTTATGCAACAGACCGAAACCATTTGATCACTTTGGCATGGGGACCACCCTAGGATCATTCCTGTAAAGTTTTTTGGTTGCTGTGCAGTCATTTGTTTTCTGAGGAGATGTTGTTTAAAGAAAATTGCTGACGACGCATGACGACGGACGGTGGGGATCACAATAGCTCACCTAGATGTAAAAACATTCTTAATCTCCAGACTTCATTGCCATTTTCAAGGCATCAAGAAGGGATCTCACAATTTTCAATTATTTTTAAATGTTATTGAAACAAATCATTTTTAATTCTTCTTTAATAAAAACTAGAAATGTGTCCATAGGACACGGGTGCCCCCCACCGCGCCACTGTTCTGTCAATCTTATGACTCTAGGTCAAATATTTTTTGAAAACTAAAAATCTTTTTACTAAGTAAAGGGCAAGAACTTTACAAATACTGAATATATCCCCAAGCAAACCCCAAGTTGAAAACTGCAAATCTATACTACTGTAATTCAAGGGCAATAACTCTAACAAAACTGAAAAAAATCCACATGCAAAGTCCCAGCTTCACAGTGAGGTGAATCATTATTCCTGTAATTTAGTGATGATGATCATTATTCCTGTAAAGTTGGTCGATTCTAACTCAAGCACTCAAGGATCAAATAACAACATAATGAAACAGGTTTTACTAAGTCAAGGGAAATAACTCTACAAATACTGGATAAATCCGCAAGCGAAACCCCAGGAACAAACTAAATATGCTGAGCAACTTTCCAATAAGGTTAAATGACTCTATGTCAAAAACATTTTGAGTTACATGTGACCACTTGTTGAAAATTGCAAACATTTTCTAAGTCAAGGGCAATAACTCTAAAAATACTAAATAAATCCAGACAAAATACCCAGGTGCACAACTACACATGCTGATCAACATTCCTGTAAAGTATAATGACTTTAGGTCAAATACTTTTTGAGTTACATGCGACACAAGTTGAAAATTGCAAAATTTTACTAAGTCAAGGGCAATAACTCTAAAAATAGTAAAAATATCGGGACGAAAATACCCAGGTGCACAACTACACATACTGATCAACACTCCTGTAAAGTTTCATGACTTTAGGTCAAATACTTTTTGAGTTACATGCGACACAAGTTGAAAATTACAAAATTTTACTAAGTCAAGGGCAATAACTCTAAAAAAATACTAAAAATATCCAGATGAAAATACCCAGGTGCACAACTAAACATACTGATCAACATTCCTGTAAAGTTTCATGTCTCTAGGTCAAATCTTACTTTTTGAGTTACATGCGACACAAGTTGAAAAATTACAAAATTTTACTAAGTCAAAGGCAATAACTCTAAAAATACTAAAAATATCCAGACGAAAAATACCCAGGTGCACAACTTCACATGCTGATCAACATTCCCATAAAGTTTTCGTTGAATTCCAGCCATTAGTTGCAGAGAACTACTCCGGAAACGAAATTCAGACGTTTTACTAAGTCAAGGCAATAACTCTAAAAATACTAAAAATATCCAGACGAAAATACCCAGGTGCACAACTTCACATGCTGATCAACATTCCCATAAAGTTTCGTTGAATTCCAGCCATTAGTTGCAGAGAACTACTCCGGAAACGAAATTCGGACGGACGGACGGACAGACGGACGAAAGGACGGAAGGACAACGCCAAAACTATATCCCCCTCCCAATTCCATTGGCGGGGGATAATAACTAAAAAATAATGCAGGGTAGGTTATCATTCTTGTGTGCTGCATCCCTCCTCAGTAAAATCTATCCACCTATGAAGTTTCAAGTTGATACCTCAAATACTTTTTGAGAAAAAAATTGAATTGAAAACTTAAGTATGAAAAATAACAAAGGGCAATAACTCAAAAATAATAAAAGGTAGAGTTATCATTCTTGTGCACTGCACACCTCCTGAGTTAGATCTATGCACCTATGAAGTTTCATGTTGATATCTCAAAGGCCTTTTGAGTTATGCTCTGGACAAAAATTAATTTTGAAAAATAACAAAGGGCAATAACTAAACAATTATGCAGGGTAGAGTTATCGTTCTTGTGCACTGCACTCCTCCTCAATGAGATCCATTTAGCTATGAAGTTTCAAGTTGATACCTCAAACACTTTTTGAGATAAGCTCCGGACAAAATAGTATGAAAAAAAAAACAAATGGCAATAACTCAAAAATTGTATAGGGAAGAGTCATCATTCTTGCGCACAGCATTCCTCCTCAATAAGATCTATCCACCTATGACATTTCATGTTGACATCTCAAACACTTGAGTTATGCTCCACTCGGGTGAAAAATTAGGTATGAAAAATAACAAAGGGCAATAACTCAAAAATTATCAAAGGTAGAGTTATCATTCTTGTGCAATGCACACCTCCTGAACCTATGAAGTTTCATGTTGATATCTCAAAGGCTTTTTGAGTTATGCTCTGGACAAAAATTAATTTTGAAAAATAACAAAGGGCAATAACTCAAAAATTATGCAGGGTAGAGTTATCATTCTTGTGCACTGCACTCCTCCTCAATGAGGTCTATCCACCTATGAAGTTTCAAGTTGATAACTCAAATACTTTTTGAGATATGCTCCGGACAAAAATGTCGGACGGAAGGAAGGACGGACGGACGGACGGAGACTATTACTATATCCCCCGCCGCCTTTTCGGCGGGGAATAATGAATGGAAACTGATGATGACAGAATAACAGAAGGGCAGAATGACTGAACAGGGTAACACTATATGCCCCATCCGCCATTTTATGGCGGGGGCATAAAAATGAACAAAGGGCAATAACTCCAAAATTAGGCAAGACAGAGATACAGTATCTCATACCTAATTCTAGTTATTGTCCGGAAACCATTTTTCTATTTTCAGTAACGATGACCTTTACCTGACCCCAGGGGGTCCAAATGCAAAACCAACTGGGGTCATATATAAGTTTGCTATACATTAAGTTTGATTACAATATCTCATTCCTAACTCTAGTTATTGTCCGGAAACCATTTTTCTATTTTTAGTTACAGTGACCTTGACCCCAGGGAGTCCAAATGCAATACCATCTGGGGTCTCCACATAAGCTTGCTTTACACCAAGTTTGATAACATAATCTCATTCCTAACTCTAGGTATTGTCTGAAAACAATTTTTCTATTTTTAGTAACATTGACCTTTACCTTGACCCCAGGGGGTCCAAATACAAAAACCAACTTGGGTCTTTATATAAGCTTGCTATACACCAAGTTTGATTACAGTATCTCATTTCTAACTCTAGTTATTGTCCAGAACCCACTTTTCTATTTTTAGTAACGTTGATCTTGACCCCAGGGGGTCAAATGCAATATCAACAAGGTCTCCACATAAGCTTGCTTTACACCAAATTTGATTACAATACCTCATTCCAAACTCAAGTTGTCTTCCAGAAACCATGATGTATACCGACCGACAAGCTGACTCCTATATACCCCCCTTAAACTTTGTTTGTGGAGGTATAACAATAAAGCTGAGCAGGATCTTTATAATTTTTTAAAAGCTCAGTAGGCACTTAGATAAAGGCTATGCATTTCCATATACAGTTTCCCTGCTTCAAGAATTTTTGCATATACAATTTCTATCAATCTGAAATGATGCAATGCTGAATTATACTAACGAAAAAAACAACAATTTGTGGCAAGTGATATGTGAGTATATAAGTATCAGTATCATGTTACATTTTGCATATTACAGTTTAAAAAAAAAAAAAAAAAAAAAAAAAAAAAAAAAAAAAAAAAACCAACTTTTTACATAAAGTCAGTAAGAACTAACTAAAAAGTGTTCATTACTTCAGACCACTTGCCACATTACAAGTATCAGGTTTTATATTTCACAAAAATTAATTACAAGATGTTGCAACATAATGAAACATAACTTTCTCTCTGTTCAGCATTAAAGCGCTCAAAAGTATAAATCCTTCTCTTAAATTAATTGCATTTGATGAAATCTTTATCATAAAAGAAAAAAATATGCAAAAGGAAATCATAACAAATTTGTGATTTTTGTTTCATAATTTTGTTGTTACATACACTGTTTAACAGTAGTCTATATAGGCACTACATTTTTACATGTTGCTACAACTTTTCTTTTCTTCAAATATGTATTGATGTACAAAACTGATAAAATACATGTATCAAGTTCCCAATCTTTCCCAGTGCTAAAATTGACTAAACTAGAACTGCAACATTCTGGCAAAGATACCCCATGCCACTTTGTAAATAGGTTATTCATTATGACTTAGTCCAACTTATAACTCCTGTCAGGGACATTATTTTTATATTCCTTGTTTATGTTTCATAAATAATCATCTTGGATATTTAGAGTTAAAGAAATCTCAATATACAACTAAAAGCTTGAAATGATTGCAGACTGAGCTATGTACATAGGTACTACAACATCAAAAGGGAATATGTAATATACCAAGGGATTTGAATGCATTTCAATAGCAAAACATTCACAAATTAGAAAAAGGTAAAATGATGTGCATATTAATTTTTCTGAAGTGTCATGTATGCAGGTCACAAAATGATGCATATTCTCCAAATCTCTCTATTTTTCATGAAAATATGCTTTTGTTGCTCTAGCATCCTAATTTCTCATTTACATATTACCATGTCCTTTGTATTGGTAAGTAAGTGTGGAAATTATGAAGCCATTAGTGCAAAATGGAACATAAGATATATCAAACTTGCCAATTTAGGTTTACCATACCCATTTTAAAAGTGCTGAAAAGGGCAATAACTTGGAAACAAGAGGGCCATGATGGCCCTGAAGTCGCTCACCTGTATATAGGCCCCCGTAGAAGGGCCAGTTTAAACCCCAGGGCTTTTATTTGAACAAACTTGGTAGACACCCATTAGAAGATGTTTCATGCTAAACATCTAAGGTCTAGCTAGTCAAGTTTTTTCTTTACTCATATAGTTAAAAACAATGACACACCTGGGGCTGGGCCAGTTTGGACCCAAGGGCTTTTATTTGAACAATCTTTGTAGACACTTACTAGAAAATGTTTCATGCTTAATATCTGAACTCTAGCTATTCGGATTTTTCGAAGAAGGTTTTTAAGTTTGTGCTATAGACATATAAGGAAAATCAATGACCCCCGGGGCGGGGCCAATTTTGACCCCAGGGCTCTTATTTGAACAAACTTGGTAGACATCCATTAGAACATGTTTCATGCTAAATATCTTAGCTCTAGCTCTTTAGGTTCTTTCAAAGAAGATTTTTTAAGTTTTTACTACATGCATATAGGGAAAATCAATGACCCCCTGGGGCGGGGCCAACTTTGACCCCAGGGCTTTTATTTGAACAAACTTGGTAGACACCCATTAGAAGATGTTTCATGCTAAATTTCTTAGCTCTAGCTCTTTGGGTTCTTTAAAAGAAGAATTTTTAAGTTTTTACTATATGCATATAGGGAAAATCAATGACCCCCCGGGGCGGGGCCAATTTTGACCCCAGGGCTTTTATTTGAACAAACTTGGTAGACACTCACTAGAAGATGTTTCATGCCAAATATCTAAGCTCTAGCTCTTTGGGTTTTTTAGAAGAAGATATTTTAAGTTTTTTCTTTTGGTTGCCATGGCAACCAGTGTTCTGCATGGAATTAAATTCTTTGAACACTTTTCAAAGGTGAACACCAAAGGAACATTCCTGTGAAGTTTGGATGAAATTGGCTTAGTGGTTTATGAGGAGATGTCATTTAAAGTAAAAGTTTACGTACGACTGACGGTGGACGGATGGACGCCGGACGAAAAGCGCTCACAAAAGCTCACCCTGTCACTTTGTGACAGGTGAGCTAAAAATGGAAGCCATAGTTATGTAACTTGCACATCTTGTACTAAAATGTTTGCTTTATACAAAGTTGAAGAAAAGAACAAGAAATGTAGAGAAGCCTTTTTCTGCAAAGAAAAATCTAATGGACTACATACTTTTACAGACTTGTTATAAACTTGAACAATGTTAACATGCGAATTAACTAACTTGTTTTCTTCATATTTCGACATAACAAACTAGAAATTGTCACAAGTGCCGAATACCCCTGACACGCACATTTCGGAAAACATGCTTTTTAGTTAACAATTTGCACATAGGGAGAATGCAGTAGTTTATAGATGTTTTTTAATTGTTTGTCTTACACCAATAAAATAAAATAAAATAAATTAAAGTTTGAATTTGAAGTTTTTATGACTTTTTTGAAGGGCAATTTGTTCTTTCTCCCTCACATTTCTGAACTTCTACTCAGTGAGATCTATCTAACTTAAACATTTCAAGTTGATACCTGTTATAGATCTCAAGTTATGACCTGTACAAATTTCAAAGTATAACAAGAGCTGTCACACAAGTGACGAATGCCATGGAAAAGAAAAGGTTTCTAAAGCATGCATGTATTATGAAAAGACTAGAAATGTGTCGTCACGCCACAGATGCCCCCGCATGCAGCCAAAATTTCAGATGTTACAATATTTAGTTCCAAATTTGTTTGCACAAACTATTTTTTTCATTTTAAGTTCAAAGCCCTTAAAACTATTCAATGTTAACACAAACCATTTTTATACAAAGTTCAAGGTACTGAAACTATTCAGTGTTAACCTTTTGTAAATTGCATATTGCATATTTGTAGCCAAAATTATGACTACATACGTTTCTACAAAAGTATGAGTGCTGAAACTAAAAATTCAAAAATTTTCCAACATTCAAGAGAGATAACTTTGTCCAAAATCATTGAACCATGACCAAATTCAAACTTGAACTGCTTATTCCTAAGATGTGTGTATATGTCAAATTTGAGTTGAATGTGTACAACCATTAGGGAGATAATGAACGGAAACCAAAATTTTCTGGTTTTTTTTTTTAAGTTCGAAAGGGATACCTCTGTCAACTATCATCAAACAATGACCAAATTCAAACTTGACCAGTGTATTCTTATGACATATCCATATATTAAATTTGTGTTGAATGTGTAATACCATTGGGGAGATAATGAACTGAAACTGAAAATTTCCATTTTTTTCAAAGTGAAAGGGGCATGAAAAATCATCTAACCATGACCAAATTTGAACTTGACCAGCGCATTCCTTTGATGTATCCATATGTCAAATTTGAGTTGAATGTGCAATACTGATGGGGAGATAATGAACGGAAACTGAAAATTTCTTATTACTTTCAAAGTGAAAGGGCATAACTCTACCAAAAATCATCGAACCATGACTAAATTCGAACTTGACTTGCGCATTCCTTTCACGTATCCATATGTCAAATTTGAGTAGAATGTGTAAAATCGTTGGGGAGATAATGAACGGAAACTGAATATTATATATTATTTTCAAAGTGAAAGGGGCATAATAACTCTGCCAAAAATCTTTGAACTATGAATAAATTGGAACTTCACCTGCACATTACTTTGATGTATCCATATGTCAAATTTGAGTTGACTGTGTAATACCTTTGGGGAGATTATGAACGGGAACTGAAAATTTCATCAAGGAGCATAACTCTGTCAAAAATCAGCGGACCATGGCCAAATTCTAAACTTGACCTGTATTTTCTCATGATATACCCATATGTCAAATTTGAGTTGAATGTATGCAACTGTAACTAAGATAATGAACGGAAACTGATGATGATGGAATGACAGAATGACGGAACAGGGTAACACTATATGGCTGGGGCATAAAAAGAGAATGAAAGTAACTAATTTCTTAATAGTGTTCATGAGAAATGAAGTGCCATTTATAGCAAACTTAACACCTTGGGACAAGGGTCTTGAATGGGACACATCATCTTGATGTGGTCGACATTTATGCCAAATCATTTTAAATTCCTTTAAAGCATGACAATGCTACAGTTTGGAAATTAATGTGTACCTTCAAACTCTTCTTATGAGGATAAGTATCTATTAGTAACTATTAGAGTGACCTTGACCTTGCAGGTAGGCACATGGGTCTTACACACAACACGTCATCTTGATTTGTGTCAAGTTATTTTAAAACTCTTCCATGCATGACAAAGTTATAGTCCGGGCACAAATGTGTGTATCTATAATCTCAAAATTGTGATAGTGTGAACCTTCAAAATATAAGTGTGACTTCCAACTTTGAATAAGGGATGTTGTTCTTGGAAGCGACACAAAATTGTCACCTGATAGACATTTGTGCTAAGTTAGTTCAAAATCCCTCAATGCATGACAAATTGCAGTCTGGATATGATTGTTGTGTAAGTGGGGATGCACGGACGGACAGACGGACATGAGTCTTAGCCATGACATATCGTCTTGATGTGGTAGACTTTGAGCAAAGTTATTTTAAAATCCTTCCATGCATGACAAAGTTACAGTCCGAACATGAATGTGTATCTTTAAACTCTTCTAGAGAGAATAAGTACCTTCAAACTTTAAGTATGACCTTGGAGGTAGGGACATGGGTCTTGTACGTGACATGTTGTCTTGATGTGGTAGACATTTATGCCTAGTGATTTTAAAATCCTTTAGTGCATGACAAAGTTACAGCCTGGGCACTATTGTGTGTACCCATTAACTCTAATTGTGATAATGTGAACTTTCAAAATGTTAGTGTGACCATGACCTTTGAGGTAGGGACATGGTTCTGGACGCGACACATCGTTTTGATGTGGTAGACATTTGTGCCAAGCTATTTCAAAACCCCTCAATGTATGACAATGTTATAGTCCGGACACGAATAGTGTCAGAATAAAATAAAGCACAGAAGGACAAACAGACAGACGGTGCGATTTTAATATGTCGCCCTTAGGGGGCATAAAAATGAACAAAGGGCAATAACTCCCAACGAGATCTATCTACCTACAAAATTCTTCTTCATATCTCTTCTATTCAAAGTGTAAAAATGAACAAAGGGCAATAACTCCAAATTTAGGCAAGGCAGAATTACAGTTCTTTTGCACTACATTTCTACTCATGAGATCTATCAACCTACAAAGTTTCTAGTTAATACACCTTGTGGTTTTAGAGTTATGACCCGGACAAAGTTCAAAGTGAAATATAAACAAAGGGCAATAACTCCAAAATTAGGGAAGGCAGAGTTATGGTCCTTTTGCACTGCACATCTTCTATGCCTACAAAGTATTAAGTTGACACCTTTTATATTATTCTCAATTTATGTCCTGGACAAAGTTCAAAGTGTAACAAGAGCTGTCACAGGAGACAGCGAAGCTCGAATCATAAAATACTGGACGTAGTAAGGAGGACAAAACTATGAAAGAAAAATTAATTATGTATAATTATGTATTAAGTTATAGTAAAAAATAACAATTAATAACATAAATTCCAAGATCAAGGGGAATAATTCTAGAAATAGTCACACTAGAGTTATGAACCTTGTCACACATCATGTGTGTAATGATAAGAAATATATATTTGAAGTTTGAAGTAGATACCTTAACAAGAGCTGTCACAGGAGACAGCGAAGCTCGACTAATAAAATACTGGACGCAGTAAGGAGGACAAAACTATGAAAGAAAAATCCATTATGTATAATTATGTATTAAGTTATAGTAAAAAAATAACATTTGTTAACATTAATTCCAAGATCAAGGGGAATAATTCTAAAATAGTCATGCTAGAGTTATGGACCTTGTCACACAACATTTGTGTAATGATAAGAAATATATATTTGAAGTTTGAAGTAGATACCTTAAAAAAGTAAAGAAGTTATTATATTTCTTAAAGAAAATCCTAAGTTCAAAGAGAGATAAATCTGTAAATATTGCATCAAGAGTTATGAAACATTGTCACATAAAAAGTAATTAATGATAAGGAATAAGTATTTGAAATTTGAGGTAGATACCTTTAAAAATAAAAAAGTTATAATAAAAAATAACATTTTTTTAGTAAAACAATCTAACTTTATGGAGAGATCATTCTTGCAATATTGGTGCTAGAGTTATGAACCTTGTCAAATAAGATGTGGATGATGATAACGTAAAATATATTTGAAGTATGAAGTTGATCCCTTTAGAAATAAATAAGTAACAGTAAAAAATAATATTTTTTATGGAAAATTCTAAGTTCAAGGGGAGATAAATCTGAAAATATTGGTGCTAGAGTTTGAACCTTGTCACATAAGATGGGGATGATGATAACGTAAATATATTTGAAGTATGAGGTTGATCCCTTAAGAAATAAAGAAGTAACAGTAAAAAAAAGTATTTTTTGAGGAAAATTCTAAGTTCAGGGGGAGATAAATCTGAAAATATTGGTGGTAGAGTTATGAACCTTGTCACATAAGATGGGGATGATGATAAGGTACATATATTTGAAGTATGAGGTTGATCCTTTAAGAAAAAAAGAAGTAACAGTAAAAAAAAGTATTTTTTAAGGAAAATTCTAAGTTCAAGGGGAGATAAATCTGGAAATATTGGTGCTAGAGTTATGAACCTTGTCACATAAGATGTGGTTGATGATAAGAAACATATATTTGAAGTTTGAAGTTGATACCTTAAGAAATGACAAAGTTATAGTGAAAAATATTTTACTGCACCAAAACTTAAATCTAAAATCTGGACGCGGACGCCGACGCCGGGGCGAGTAGGACAGCTCTCCATATACTTCGTATAGTCGAGCTAAAAAGTAAAGAAGTTATAATATTTCTTAAAGAAAATCCTAAGTTTAAAGAGAGATAAATCTGTAAATATTGCTTCAAGAGTTATGAGTAACAGATAAAAATAATATTTTTTAAGAAAAAATCTGAGTTCAAGGGGAGATAAATCTGAAAATATTGGTGCTAGAGTTATGAACCTTGTCACATAAGATGGGGATTATGATAAGGTACATATATTTGTTGTATGAGGTTGATCCCTTAAGAATAGTATTTTTTTAAGAAAAATTCTGAGTTCAAGGGGAGATAAATCTGAAAATATTGGTGCTAGAGTTATGAATCTTATCATATAAGATGGGGATGATCATAAGGTATATATATTTGAAGTACGAGGTTGATCACTTAAGAAATAAAGAAGAAACAGTAAAAAATAGTTGTTTTTTTAGGAAAATTCTAAGTTCAAGGGGAGATAAATCTGAAAATATTGGTGCTAGAGTTATGACCCTTATCACATAAGATGTGGTTGATGATAAGGAACATATATTTGAAGTTTGAAGTTGATACCTTAAGAAATGACAAAGTTATAGTGAAAAATATTTTACTGCACCAAAACTTTAATCTGAAATCTTGACGTGGAGTAGGACAGCTCTCCTTATACTTCGTATAGTCGAGCTAAAAATGAACAAAGGGCAATAACTCCAAAATTAGGGAAGGCAAAGTTATGGTTCTTTTGCAGTGTACTTCTACCCAATTAGATCTATCTACCTACAAAATTTGATGTTGATATCTCTCATACATTCTGAGTTATGTCCTGGACAAGAAATATGCAACAGAACGAGCGACCAACCGACCGACCTACCACCAGCTGACTCCAGTATACCCCCACAAACTTTGTTTGTCGGGGGTATAATAAAAACTATTAGAAAAACTGCCCCACACTTTAGATTTTAAATGTAAATTAAAACAAGCCTGAAAATGCATGTAGTTCATTCAGAATGTCATTAAAATTTCTTTATTGAAGTATCGAAAGATACTTTAATTCATCTGTGCCTTTGTTGTCTTTAAAATGCTAAAACAACAAATAAAAAAGAATAAATAAGTAAATAAAAAACAGATTAATTAACTCCATAACATAATTGATACCAACATTTTTTACACATCCATTGATTTGTATGTTGGCTCTCGGAAACAGCAGGAAGCTTACCCCTTCCTGTACCCGATCACCATAGAAACTCACCATAAACCCATGACAATGCTAAGGACTCGACAAGGCCAATCACTAGAAGAGAGTAGGTGGCCGCATAGTTGTCAAATAACTGTAATATGTACATTCCTCCCTAAACAATAATACAGAAAAATAAAGGGAGGTAATTCATTCTGTTTCTACAAATAATCAAAACACATTGCTATACACTAACCATGTTATATGCCATGTGAGAGAAAAGCAATGGAAGATCTGTTATTTATTTGGACATTTCTTCCAATTTTGTTTTAAGATAAAATATAATTTTTTTTTTCAAAAATCTAAAACTTAACCAAGTTAAATTGGTTTTAAGGGTAAAATTGTGCACATATTTGTTGATGTGTACTTTAGCAACAGAACTGGGATATCAATATAAATAATAATTGCACAAATTAATGATAAATTCTCATTTATTAGTATTACTATAGTAGAAGTGGCAATAAATAAGCAATACTTCCATTGCAGACTTAGCAGTCATACCCTGCTACAAAACAAAAATCAAACATACTCTGTATAGTGGCCAAAACTAAAAGATACAACTGTCTCCCACATTTTAAATTTTGATATTTCTATCAAATGAAAACAGACTATTGATGCAAGTTCTCACAACAGTCAGTGCTATCAGTTAAACTAAGCAGTAAACAACAAGATCAAACACTGTTTGACCTGATTGTTTTTGATAAGCTTATTAAGGAATCATGTAGTACAACAGAGTAGGTTAGACCACACAGAAGACATATAGACCTGAATAAATAAAACCTGAAATACAAAGCTGCTTTATGAAATAAAGACATCCTTAGATTCTTATGTGATAACAAACAATATATGTATCAGATTTGTTTTAAAACACAAATACTGATTTAGTCACAATGCTATCTGCATGGAAGCAGTTAGTAAGCACTTGCTTTTTAAATTTAAATACAAAACATTTATTTTCAATATTGAACAAGCACACTTCTGGAACAATCCTTAATGGCAACATTTGTTTTATGATGGACTGACTATACAGCAATGAACAGTAATACAGCATACATATAGAAAAAGTGCACTATGAAAATACCTGCGAAGCAAATGCAAGTCCAATGATGTAACATATAACTGATATCCCAACAAGCAACATTACTTTTCGCTTCTGATTTTTACGGAAAATGTGTGGAAAACTATCCAAAAGTGTTGTATGTACAGTTGTCACTGTGGAAATCTGAAAAAAAAAAATTTCATGCTATCTGTAATCATATATCTGTGAATTGTATTTGCAAAACATTTAAATGTATAATTATCATAAATAAATTAAATCATAAATTAAATAAAGTTTTATAAAACGTTTATCATTATATATACAGAAAAGTGTCATAGGATACAGATAACTCTATATTTATTTTGTCAGTCAGGGGCAACGCTGGACTGTTCTAATATTTCTAAAAGCAAACAAATAAAAGGTTTAAAGAAATTTTTAAATAAATATAAAACAAGATTGCATTTGTGAACAAGGGCAACATTGTGGCAATATACGCCCGTCACAGAAGCTTTTGAGAGATGTGGGCATTATAGATATGCATATAGGAGATATATTCTGGGCAATATCTGGATATATTACCATCTATAGTGATTTTTTTATCTGAACTTTGACCCCTATATGTGACCTTGACCTTAGCCGCAGAGACCTAAATTTTGTGCTTGACATCTGCCTCACAATCCTGAACATTTATGCCAAGTTATATTGAAATCCCTCAATGCATGTAGAAGTTTTGCTCTGGCCTAGCATTTTTCAATGACCTCTAAATGTGACCTTGACCTTTGACCTAGAGACCTGGTTCATGCACGGGACATGGCTTCTCATAGTGGTGAACATTTGTAGTTTCATTAGAATCCCTCCATATGTGTAGGAGATATGCTCTGGACAAAATCTCTATATTTTATCATCTTAAGTGACCTTGGCAATCATCTTTAGTGACCTTGACCTTTCATATATTAATCTAAATTACATGTTTCACACCAGTAGTCATGTTAATGACCATTTGTTTTCAATGCCTCAATAAATGATGACTAAATGGTCCCAATACACATTTTCATATTTTTATCTGAACTTTGACCTATGTGTGACCTTGACCTTTGCGGCAGGGACCTAAATGTTGCATGCGACACTCTGCCTCACAATAGTGACCATTTGTGCCAAGTTATATTGAAATCTTTCTATGCATGTAAAAGTTTTGCTCCGGACAAATGTTTTTCAATGACCTCCAAGTGTGACCTTGACCTTTGACCTAGAGGCCTGGTTCATGTGCGTGACACGGCTGCTCATAGTGGTGAACATTTCTATGAAGTTTCATTAAAATTCCTCCATGAGTGAAGGAGATATGCTCCAGACAAAAATTGGACACCGCAAGCCCAGGCGCCAGGCAGGGCTGAAACTATAATACAACCCGTTTTTCAAATGGGCGTATAAAAAGGGCAACATTGTCGCAAAATAGGCCCGTCACAAAAGCTTTTGAAAGAGATGTGGGCATTATAGATATGCATATAGAAAATATGCTCTGGGAAATATCTGGAAACAAGATATGTTTGTAAAACATGTATGCCAATTAGTCATGTGATCAGATTATTATTACTGACTTTTGACCAGTGAACAAAAAATCAATAAGGGTTATATCTACTTGTCATGACTAGTCACTAGGTAATAATTATTGTGACAGCATAGGTTGTGTGCTGCAATTTTATGACAACGTTATTACAAATCTTACCAAATAATATATGCATACGTTTAATGATCCATGTAGGCCTCATTAATGACAGCCAAGTTGTTTTATTACATTAGACCTTCAAATGTGTATACGAAAAGCATTTTTAGTTTAATATAAAAATATCAACCAAGGCAACTCGAGTTGTTGAGTTATTGGTCAGAAACCGTCTTCAAGTACAAGGTCAATATAACACTGACCCCCTGACCAAAAACCAATAGGGGTCATCAACTGGCCAAGACCAATGCACCTAAAAAGTTTGAGGGCCAGCAGGTATGGGCTTGTTAAGTTATTGATCGCAAAACGTTTTCACCTACAAGGTTAATATGACCTTGACCTTTGACCCTTAGACCCAAAAAATCAATAGGAGTCATCTAATTGTCAAGTCAAATGAACCTAAGAAGTTTTAGGGCCAACTGCTCATGGGTTGTCAAGTTATTGATCATCAACCGTTTTTACCTACAAGATAAATATGACCTTGACCCCTTGACCCCAAAATCAAGAGGGTTCATCTTCTGGTCATAAACAATCATCATATCAATTTTGATGTTCCTAGGCCTAAGCCTTTTTTAGTTATTGATCGGAAACCGTTCTTACCTACAAGGTCAATGTGACCTTGACCTTTGACCTCTTGACCCAACAAGAGCTGTCACAGGAGACAGCGAAGCTCGACTAATAAAATACTGGACGCAGTAAGGAGGACAAAACTATGAAAGAAAAATCAATTATGTATAATCATGTATTAAGTTATAGTAAAAAAATAATATTTGTTAACATAAATTCAAAGATCAAGGGGAATAATTCTAGAAATAGTCATGCTAGAGTTATGGACCTTGTCAAACAACATTTGTGTAATGATAAGAAATACATTTGAAGTTTGAAGTAGATACCTTAAAAAGTAAAGAAGTTATTATATTTCTTAAAGAAAATCCTAAGTTCAAAGAGAGATAAATGTGTAATATTACTTCAAGAGTTATGAACATTGTCACATTAAATGTAATTGATGATAAGGAATAAGTATTTGAAGTTTGAGGTAGATACCTTTAAAAATAAAAAAAGTTATAATAAAAAAAAACATTTTTCTAGTAAAAAAATCTAAGTTAATTGGGAGATAATTCTTGCAATATTGGTGCTAGAGTTATGAACCTTGTCACATAAGATGTGGATGATGATAACGTAAATATATTTGAAGTATGAAGTTGATCCCTTTAGAAATAAATAAGTAACAGTAAAGAAAATATTTTTTATGGAAAATTCAAAGGGAGATAAATCTGAAAATATTGGTGCTAGAGTTATGAACCTTGTCACATAAGATGGGGATGATGATAACATAAATATATTTGAAGTATGAGGTTGATCCCTTAAGAAATAAAGAAGAAACAGTAAGAAATAGTACTTTTTGAAGAAATTCTAAGTTCAAGGGGAGATAAATCTGAAAATATTGGTGCTAGAGTTATGAACCTTGTCATAATAAGATGGGGATGATGATAAGGTACATATATTTGAAGTATGAGGTTGATCCCTTAAGAAATAAAGAAGTAACAGTAAAAAATAGTATTTTTTAAGGAAAATTCTAAGTTCAAGGGGAGATAAATCTGAAAATATTGGTGCTAGACTTATGAACTTTGTCACATAAGATGGGGATGATGATAAGGTACATATATTTGAAGTATGAGGTTGATCCCTTAAGAAATAAAGAAGTAACAGTAAAAAATAGTATTTTTTAAGGAAAATTCTAAGTTCAAGGGGAGATAACTCTGAAAATATTGGTGCTAGAGTTATAAACCTTGTCACATATGATGTGGTTGATGATAAGGAACATATATTTGAAGTTTGAAGTTGATACCTTAAGAAATGACAAAGTTATAGTGAAAAATATTTTACTGCACCAAAACTTTAATCTAAAATCTGGACGCGGACGCCGACGCCGGGGCGAGTAGGACAGCTCTCCATATACTTCGTATAGTCGAGCTAAAAATCAATAGGGGTCATCTACTTGTCATGACCAATCATCATACCAAGTTTGAAGTTCCTAGGTCTAAGTTTGAAGTTCCTAGGTCTAAGTGTTCTTTAGTTATCACTCGGAAACCATTTGGTCTACGGACTGACAGACCGACAGACAGACAAATGCAAAGCAATATACTCTTCTTTGAAGTCTGGATATTTTATCAACTCTAGTGACCTTGACCTAAATTACATGTGTCACACTTGTAGTCATGATAGTTATCATTTGTGTTATAATCCATCAATAAATGAGGACTAATTATGGTCCCCATTCACAAACTTTGACCTCTCTAAGTGACCTTGACTTTGGCAGCTGGGACCTCACAATAGTGACCATTTGTGCCAAGTTACATTAAAAAAACCCAATGAATGTAGATGTTTCGCTCTGAACAAGCGTTTTTCAAGTACCTCTAAGTGTGACCTTAACTTTTATTGTAGAGACTTGGTTCATGCATGTGACACTGCTTCTCATAGGGGTGAACATTTCTATGACATTTCATTAGAATTCCATCATGCGTTGAGGAGATATGCTTTGGACAAAATTTCTACATTTTATCATCTTAAGTGACCTTCACCTTGCATACATTAACCTTAATTACATGTTTCACACCATTACTTATGATAATGACCATTTGTGTTTCAATCCCTCAATAAATGATGACAAAATGGTCCAAATACACATTTTCATATTTTTATCTGAACTTTGACACCTATATGTGACCTTGACCTTGGCTACAGGGACCTAAATTTTGCATGTGAAACTCCATTTACAATGATGAACATTTGTGCCAAGTTATACTGAAATCCCTCTATGCATGTAGATGTTATTCTCTAAACAAGCAAGTGTTTTTCAATGACCTCTAAGTGTGACCTTAATCTAATACATGCGAGTGACACTGCCTCTCATAGTGGCGAACATTTGTATGAAATTTTTATTAGAATCCCTCCATTTGTGTAGGAGATATGCTCAGGACAAAATTTCTACATTTTATCATCTTTAGTGACCTTCACCTTGCATATATTAACTTAATCACATATTTCAAACCACTAGTCATGATAATGACCATTTGTGTTTCAATCCAACAATAAATGATGACTAAATGGTCTGAATACACATCTTCATATTTTTATCTGAACTTTGACCCCTACGTGTGACCTTAACCTTGTCTGCAGTGACATTTCGCCTCAAAATGGTGAACATATGTGCCAAGTTTTATTGAAATCCCTCTATGCATGTAGAGATTTGGTCTAGACAAGGGTTTTTCAATGACCTCAAAGTGTGATATTGACCTTTGACCTAGAGACCTGTTGCGCTTGATCCAGCTTCTCATATGGGTGAACATATCTGTGAAATTTCAGTAAAATTCCTCCATGCGTGTAGGAGATATGCTCCTGTCAAAAAATTGATGCCTCCTGCCCAGCTGCCCGCAGGAGGAAACAATAATTTGACCCGTTTTTCAAATAGGCATTGAAAATGCTATGCCATCACATTAATACAACATTCAACAGAGTGTAGGAACAGAAGATTTTTTCTGTTTCTAGACAACTGAACATTGCCAAAGCAGTTGAGTCTAGTGATTTGGTGGTCAAGATCATATTTCACATGGCCTAAATAACTGTACATCAAAGGAAAAGACAGTAAGTCACATCATCAAAATTTAGGTCAGCTGATATCAAAGTTCAATTAACATCTTAATCTGTGCACATGGTCCAAATTTCATAGCTGTACCTCAAAGAACAAGAAAGTAGGTCATTTGTCAAAATCTAAGTCAGCTGATACTTAAAATCAATTTAAAATCTCAAACTGAGCACACGGTCCAAATCTTATGGTTGTACATCAAATGACAATAAAGTACGTCACTGTCCCCTTGGGCTGGGCAAAATTTTAACCCAAGGTTTAATTCAAACAATCTTGATACAGACAATGTTTCATATAAAATATGTAAGCTGTAGCTTTCTCCTATTCAGAAAACATTTGTTTTAGTTTCCGTTTTTACTGTGTGTACACAGTGAAAATCAATGACCCTGGTGTGGGGCCAATTTTGACCCCAGGGCTAATATTTGAACAATCTTGGTAGAGGTATACTGCACAATGTTTCATGCCAAATATCTCACCTCCAGCTTTGTCAATTCAGAGAAAAACATTTAAAAGTTTTAAGGAAAAACTATGACCCCCTGGGGCGAGGCAAATTTTGACAATAGGCGCAAAATTTGTATAACTTTGGTAGAGGACCTACAGATGACATTATTTACCAAATATCAAAGCTCTTACCCTTGTACCTTCAGGCAAGAAGATTTTTTAGGTTTTCACTATATGTACATAATGAAAATAAATGGCCCCTGGGTGGGGCCAATTTTGACCACCAAAGGGCTATAATTCAACAATTAACAATCTTGTTAAAGGTAATGCCTTATGCAAAATATTAATGCTCTAGGCCTTGTGGTTCTTTACAGGAAGATTTTTTACTTTATAATCTATAGAACAAATGCAGGCATATATGCACACACACACACATATGAATCGCTATATACACCGCAATGCAGATGCTGCAGTGGCATAAAAAGAAACTCACAGTGTCCCTTTGGGCAGAGCAAAATTTTGACAGTAAGGCTTTAATTTCTACAATATTCAGAGCTCCAGATAATTTTTTTGGCCAAGGGGTTTTTACCCCTCAAAATTTAGAGTGAGGGGTAAAATGCAAATTCTGAAAAACTTAAGTGGTAAAATCTGTCAAAAAAGCATTTTGCATTTTTTATAAACAAATTAAACTTATTGTTTTTGTTTGTTTGTTTGTTTATTTTCTTTTTATAGGAAAACCTTAACAAATTAAATACTGATTCAATGTGAAACAATACAAAACATGCCATGTAAAGTCAGACTTCCAGAGTATACTGGAACTCAAGTTTAGGATACACAGCAAAATTATTAGGGCTTCTATTTTCAAAATTTGGAAGTCAAAGACTTCAAAATCTCTGACATTGGAAGTCACATTATATAGGTAAAGAAGGAAAAGTATTGATTTTCTTAAGTCAAAGGCCAAAATGAAGGAGTAAATGACTCCCAAAGTAAACTTCCACTAGTGGAAGCCCTGAAATTATTTTACTTTCTAGGAGTCAATGTTTTTCTTTCTTTATTTCTGTTGGCATGTACCTTAATTACAGTTGAAATTAGAATAAAAGAAAAATAAACAAGATTTTTTTTATCTTTCCTTAAAAAAATGTATTGGTCTGAGAGAAAATTGTCCGTAACTGTAGACTGGGTACGAAAATATTGAGTACAAAACTGCAGGTGAAAAACATGTTATTTTGTTCAAACAACAAAAGTGAAAGAAAATAAAATATATTTTTGTTTATATTGAGGCATAAGCATGTCAATAGATGCCTTAATAAACTTAATACTGTGTTAACTCCTACGATGATTATCTGGCTTAATTTCACAGGTTGACCTACGGAGTTACCTCCCTTCTGTATTTCCTGCTACTTTCGTTTTTAACATGCTTTGTTGACAACAGAATTTTTAGTTTTCATTGAAATAAATTGAAATATATTGTATTTTTATGATCAAAACATCTTCTTTTTACATATCAAATGTTTACACTTTTATTCTTTCACGCATAAATTTTGACATACGAGCGTATTTTCATTTTGTTGTGCGTAACTTTGACGCACGAATTTTGAAAGTGATGCGTATTTTAGATTTTCTATGCGTATTTTACGCTTATACGCACGCTATCTGGAGCTCTGAATATTGATACAATGTTACATGTAAAATATCTAAGCTTTAGTTTTCTCCTTTTCAGAAAACATTTTCTTTTAGTTTCTGTTTAATGAATATAAAGAATACTCATGACCCTAGGCAGAGCTTACATTGTCCCTGAGTCATAAATTGAGCAATCTTTGTAGAAATTCACTATGTTTCATGCCAAATCTCTAATCACAAGCCTTTGAAGCTTGAGAGGATAATTTTCCCGTAAGATTTACATTCAGATTTACATAATTATGTTTGTCATGAAAATCTTTGCCCCCTTGAGCAGGGACAATTTCAACACATTATTTGAACAAATATGATGTTCAAAGGTTTTTTTTATTTTTAACTTTAGTGGCCCCTAAAAGGGGCTAATCAAATTAATATGAGCAAACTTGATAAGTGACTACCTAAGAAAGCTATAGACAAAATTTGGTGATCATCCATCAATTGGTTCTGTAGGAGACGTTTAAAGGTATTTCTATTTTTAGCTTTAGCGGCCCCTAAAAGGGGCCAATCAAATTAATATGAGCAAACTTCGTTGATAAAAGACTACCTAAGAATGCTACAGACAAATAGGTGAACATCTATGAATTATTTCAGTAGGAAATGATGTTCAAAGGTGTTTCAATTTTTAGCTTTAGTGGTCCATAAAAGGGGCCAAACAAATTAATATGAGCAAACTTGATAAAAGGCTACCCAAGAATGTTACACACAAAGTTTGGTGATCATCCATCAATTATTTCAGTAGAAAATGGTGTTTTTTCTATTTAAGGTTAATCAGTGCCTAAAAGGGGCCAATCAAATTAATATGAGCAAACTTGATAAAAGACTACCCAAGAATGCTACATAAAAAATTTGGATGTTTTAATGTATTTCTATTTTTAGCTTTAGCAGCCCTTAAAAGGGGCCACTAAAATTAATATGAGCAAACTTGATAAAACACTAACTAAGAATGCTACAGACATAGTTTGGTGATCATTCATCGATAAATTCTGTAGAAGCAGACATTTAAAGGTTTTTCTATTTTAACTTTTGCGGCCCCTAAAAGGGGCCAATCAAAATAATATGAGCAATCTTGATAAAAGGCTACCCAAAAATGCTACAGACAAAGTTTGATCATCCATCCATAAGTTCTGTAGAAGAAGATGTCTAAAGGTTTTTATATTTTTAACTCTAGAGATCCCTAAAAGGGGCCAATCAAATCAATATAAGCAAACTTGATAAAAGACTACCCAAGAATGCTACAGACAGTGCGATTATATCATGCCTCCATTCAGGGGCATAAAAAGAGATTTTGTTCAAAAAACTACATTATGACTTTTGGACATTGACAAAAGCATTTTGTTTGTTCACAAATGGTTATATTTCTTTCAGAATTCATACCAGAGTTATCGGTCTTTCAAATAGAACTTGAATTGAAATTCCGAATGCATAAATTAACTTTTAAGTAATTTCAGAAGATTTGTTTTTAAATAAATGCTGCAAGCAAAAAAGTTAGGTTCACAACAAGAGGGCCATGGTGGCCCTAATATCACTCACCTGATTATTGAGGCTCTGAATTAATATTGTTAGCAATGATAGAAAGGCAGATATAATGCAATAAACTGATATCATGACATTCATAGTAAATAAGGTTTTTCCATACATGCTGTGCTGTCACCCCAAATGACCCATATTCAACTTTGAGCTAGAAATCACACAAACAATCTTTCTGACCAATTTCCAGGATATTTGGGCTTAAATGTAACCTCTACAGTATTAACAAGGTTGTCCTATATTTGGGCTGTGTAACCTAGTTTTTGACCATTGATGAAACATAATTGAACTTAAGCTAGAAATCATCAAAACAACCTTTGGACCAAAACATTAGCCTCTAAAGTGTTAACAAGGTTTTTTCCATAATTTGGGCATTATGACCTCACTTTTTTACCCTATATGATCCATATTGGACCATGCCCTAAAAATCCCCTAAAAAACCTTTCTGACCAATTTTCAGGATATTTGGACCAAAACAATAACCTCTAGAGTGTTTTTCTATATATAGACTGTGTGACCTAGTTTTTTGACCCCAAATGACCCATATTTGAACTAGGAATCTTCAAAAACAATTTTCTGACCCATTTGAAGGATATTTAGACTGAAGCAGTTGCCCCTAGACACTAGAAGGGTAAAAAGGTTTTCCATACCGTATAACTGGTTATTTCTGCGGATAGCTAATTTCTGCAATATTTTGCGGGTCCCTTCCGACCGCAAAAATTATATTCCCAAATATTTTGTAGTTTTATATGTACTTTACCCCGTTTGTATCATAGTTTGGGGACCTTTCTGTTGAAAATGTGTCAGAGTTAAATCGTATACATATACATGCACAGTGCGTTAACTGGAGTGCAGGTATTAGTTACCTGCACTCCAGAGCATGCCCATTGATTGACTCATTTTTGCTTATTGAGACGGAAGAGAAAGGGAAAGCGACAGAAATATCATATTCAGATGCTCGGTCATTGGTTACTTTTTCTCGGGGTTTCATATTGTGACAACAGGGAACGTGTTTTTTATGTTTGACTATGATACCAAAGAGAAAGAACATCAAAACACTCAGCAATCTGATTAATACTCAGGGGCTATGCCCCCTCCTACAAATCAGATAGCCTCATGTTTCGTTGCTCTTTCTTTTACTTGTCACCTCAATTTACCTGTTAAATTAATCAATACACACACCAAGCTGGTAGCCTCTCGCTCTAGTGAAAATAGATGAAGACATGTGAGATGTTTATAATACGTTCTCGATGTAGTCAATTTATCACAATGGATTTTACATATAGTTTATTGTGTAATAAGTTTAGCAAGTTTACAGGCTGTAAACATGTTAGGTAGAAATTAAATTTCAAAAAGGTTTTTGATGAAAAACGCAGAAATTAAATTCGCAAAAATTAATATACCCATTTTCAGTCCCAAAACGCAAAAATTTGCACCCGCAGAATTAACCAGTTATACGGTATTTCTCTTGTGTGACCTAGTTTTTGCCTACAAATGACCCACCCATATTCAAAATTGCCCTAGAAATCATTAAAAAACAACATTTTGGCCAATTTCATGGATATTTCGACTGAAACAGTACCCCTGGAGTGTTAACTAGGTTTTTCCATATGAACCCCCAGGGTGGGGCCAATTTTTACAAGAGAGGCAAACTTTGAACAACTTTGTCAGGGAACTTATAAATGATATCATTTACCAAATATCTATAGCTCCTTGTCTTCAGAAAAGAAGATTTTTTTAAGTTTTTACAATATGTACATAATGAAAATCATTGACACACAGACACACTGACGGACCCCAGACAAATTGAGATCACAAAAGCTCATCTTGAGCATTTTTGTGCTCAGGTGAGCTAAATAGCCATGAATCAGTCAAGATCCATGCAAGAGATAAGAGAATGTTGTAGGGTAAATCCCGGTAAATATGGACAATGCGGTAAATACGGACGCGAGTAACATACATATCATCATCGTCACTTGACAAACCGTCTTGTCTATTGATGCCTATATCGCTTCTTTTAATATTCGTGTTCGAATATATCTAACAGTGATAATGTCATAAGGTATGTATGACGTCATATCCTTTCTTTAAACCAATAATCCTTGCTTCCAGGCTATTTTTTTTTTTCAACATTTTAATCGAAGGTATTCCAGTCTCCTTGGTTTTGAGGTCTTAGTTTTGAATGTATTGCATAGCCTTCTATTTAATTACATATATAATCGGTAAATAACATTTACTTTTTGAAAAAATGAACTTGCACAAGACATTTAAAGATTAAATAAATAAATATTTGCAATAAATAAATCATCCGTATTTTTCCTATGATTTTTCTTCAGTACTGAAAATACAGACAACCTGATCGAAGAGCAATTACAATATTCAATTTAAAAAAAATGAAGACATTTTCTTCAGATTCATTATTCCAATGCACAAAACTGACAATGTTTTAGAACAATAAACATCTACTCTTTGAAAAAAGTCCTTTATAATCAATGCACATGCGCTGAATTTCAAACAATTTTCATTATATTTTTATATTATTTCATTATCCCAATCATTCCTTTATAATATTATTGTAAAACCACACTCTTGTATTTATAAAAGTTTTACCCTGCGAGTGTTTTTGTACAGATAATTTGGATATTTGATATTTAAGTCTAACAGACATATGAGAATTACTTTGCCTACTGGCATGCGAGCAGTTCCCGTACAAAAATAGCAGTTACTTAAAAATTATTTTTTATTACGCTCACTCACCAAAAAATTGAATGTTACACGTCAATATTCGGCTCGTCACACAAATTATGGAAATTCCATTATGTTCTAAACATAAAATAACCCTTAGTTATGAGGCCTCATATGGGGTACCAAAATTATCCATAATTTTGTATGAAGAGAAGCAGTTCCCGTACATAAAATATTACCCATTATAATTATACAATGTTGTTATATAAGACCTATTTTTCATTTATAATTGTTGAAGAGACCATTCCTAGAGGTAGGTTGATGTAATTCAAGATGTAATGCGTAGACTAAACGCTGGTATCTATTACCCGGTACCGGTACCCCAACGCAATCACATGCAATGGCGTGCGTATATGTATGATATTTTACTCCTTAAAGCCATAAAATTATGTAATATAGTAACATAGGTCAAAATTCTGATAATTAAACAGGTTTTCATCGCATTGCCTACTTATCTGTTTGCAAGTGGTATTATTTGAAAACCATTTAACAGCCCTCATATGTAAGTAATTTTGCGCATGCGTTCAAGGTTGGAATCCCCAAAAGTTAACAAGGTCACGTTTTGACAACGCATAGGTGGGAGTAATTTAAAATGATTTTTTTTTATACGTACTGCCGAACTGACATTTAGATTATGTCTCTTTTATAAATCTGCTTGATTTGATACCAATTTTTAAAGAATGCAAGTAAAAATCAATCGTTTAAACGAAAAATACGGGTACTGCTTCTGTACGGGAACTGCTCGCAACGGTCTTAAAGTATCTATTAAACGACTGTCACAAATAATTGTCGTTTAAAAACGAATTGAATAACAATTGTAATCGTTTCAAAATCGGAAAGAAAAAAAAAAACAGTTTTCCGATCGTAATATTTATTGTGACATATTTTGTCAGAGCAATAACGTATCACAACACGGCATTTTGCACAGTTTTGTCATGTGCTCAGAGTGACGTCCTTTCCAAAAAATGATGTTGGAAAGAGAGAAAAAATGACAAACACTAATAAGACCAGATAAATTGAATGAGGAAATCGTGCATGGAATTGAGTCTGAGTAAATAGCAAATGTCATTGTTTGTAGACGAAATAAAATCGAGAAACGTACTGGACTAAACATTACAGAACCAAGCCTTTCATTGCTGATGGTGTAGGTGCTCATCTGATGCTTTATAAAATACATGTAGTACCCCATTAAATATGACCCTTCGACAAAAAAAAAAAAAAAATCCTAGGTCTTAAAACCTAACTGAATTTGAAATCGGGGTAGTGTGAAAACTAATTGCTGAAAAAATCACGAAGTTTAAAACTCATTGCATGAAAAATTATCTGGAGCTCTGGCTGATTCAAAAGTATGTTCAGCAGGAGATGTGTATGAACATATTAACAATATAGGACAATATGCTTTGTTTCATAGTCAAAATGACCGGTTAATAGTATTATGAGTGTAGATCACATTTGTACACAAATTTCTACTAAAAAACAAAAACAAACACATATTGATGACTTTTTTAAAAACAAGAGGGCCTTGATTGCCCTGAATCGCTCACCTGACACAACCGCATCCAAGCAATGTCTTAAACAAGCATCATGGCCAAGTTTGATGACAACTGAGTCAAACATGTCACCTCTACTGTGTTATAAAGATTTTTCCATATTTGGGCAATGTGACCTAATTTTTGACCGGACACAACCCATATTCGAACTTGACCTAGAAATCATCAAAACAACCTTCCTGACCAATTTCCAGGAAATTTGGATCAAAACTGCAGCCACTAGAGTGTTAAAAAGATTTTTCTATTTTTAGCTCCTGTGACCTTGTTTTTGACCGGACATGACCAATCTTAGCACTTGACCCAGAAATCATCAAAACAACCTTCCTGACAAATTTCCAGAATATTTGAATCAAAACTGCAGCCACTAGAGTGTAAACAAGCTTTTTCTATTTTTAGCTCCTGTGACCTAGTTTTTGACCGGAGATGACCCATCTTCGAACTTGACCCAGAAATCATCAAAACAACCTTCCTGACAAATTTCCAGAATATTTGAATCAATACTGCAGCCACTAGAGTGTTTACAAGATTTTTCTATTTTTAGCTCCTGTGACCTAGTTTTTGACCGGAGATAACCCATCATCAAACTTGACCTAGAAATCATCAAAACAACCTTCCTGACAAATTTCCAGAATATTTGGATGAAAACTGCAGCCCCTAATCTGTTAACAGGCTTTTCTATTTTTAGCTCCTGTGACCTAGTTTTTGACCGGAGATGACCCATCTTTGAACTTGACCTAGATATATCATCAAAACAACCTTCCTGACAAATTTCAAGAATATTTGGATGAAAACTGCAGCCTCTAGTGTTAACAAGCTTTTTCTATTTTTAGCTCTTGTGACCTAGTTTTTGACCGGAGATGACCCATCTTCGAACTTGACTTAGATATCATCTAAACAACCTTCCTGACAAATTTCCAGAATATTTGGATGAAAACTGCAGCCCCTAGAGTGTTAACAAGCTTTTTCTTTTTTTAGCTCCTGTGACCTAGTTTTTGACCGGAGATGACACATCTTCGAACTTGACCTAGATATCATCAAAACAACCTTCCTGACAAATTTCCAGAATATTTGGATGAAAACTGCAGCCACTAGAGTGTTAACAAGCTTTTTCAATTTTTAGCTCCTGTGACCTAGTTTTTGACCGAACATGACCGATCTTCAAACTTGACCTAGATATCATCAAAACAACCTTCCTGACAAATTTCCAGAATATTTGGATGAAAACTGCAGCCTCTAGAGAGTTAACAAGCTTTTTCTATTTTTAGCTCTTGTGACCTAGTTTTTGACCGGAGATGACCCATCTTCGAACTTTAACTAGAAATTATCAAAACAACTTTCCTGACAAATTTCCAGAATATTTGGATGAAAACTGCAGCTACTAGAGTGTTAACAATCTTTTTCTATTTTTAGCTCCTGTGACCTAGTTTTTGACCGGAGATGACCCTTCTTCGAACTTGACCTAGATATCATCAAAACAGCCTTCCTGACAAATTTCCATAATAATTGGATGAAAACTGCAGCCACTAGAGTGTTAACAATTTTTTTCTATTTTTAGCTTGACCCGAGATAACCCATCTTCGTACTCGATCTGTATTTCATTGAGACAAACATTCTGACAAAGTTTGATGATGATTCAATCAAAACTGTGACTGCTAGACTGTTAACAACCCAATTGTTAGAGTGTTAACAAGCTTTTTCTATTTTTAGCTCCTGTGACCGAGTTTTTGACCGGAGATGACCCATCTTCGAACTTGACCTAGATATCATTAAAACAGCCTTCCTGACAAATTTCCAGAATAATTGGATGAAAACTGCAGCCACTAGAGTGTTAACAAGCTTTTTCTATTTTTAGCTCCTGTACCCGAGATAACCCATCTTCGAACTCGATCTGTATTTCATTGAGACAAACATTCTGACAAAGTTTGATGATGATCCAATCGAAACTGTGACTGCTAGACTGTTAACAACCCAATTGTTGACGACGCACACCGGACATAGCCCCATCACTATACCTCACCTTGACCACTTCGTGGTCAGGTGAGCTAAAAAGGCATAAATGTAATTATGAAACTGTAATACATACATAATATTATACAGTTTTTGTTTTTATAAACTAGAAATGTGTCATCATGCCACGGATGCCCCCGCATGCAGCCAAAATTTCAGATGTTATAATATTTAGTTCCAAATTTGTTTGCACAAATTATTGTTTTCATTTTAAGTTCAAAGCCCTTTAAACTTTTCAGTGTTAACACAAACCATTTCATACAATATTCAAGGCACTGAAATTATTCAGTCTTAACCTTTTGAAAATAGCATATTTCATATTTGTAGCCAAAATAATGGCTATACATACATTTCCACAAAAGTATGAGTGCTGAAACAAAAAGTTCAAAAATTTTCCAATATTCAAGAAAGATAAGGTTGTCCAAAATCATTAAACCATGACCAAATTCAAACTTAAACTGCTTATTCCTAAGACGTATCTATATTATTTTCAAAGTGAAAGGGACATAACTCTGCCAAAAAATCATCGAACCATGACCAAATTCCAACTTGACCTGCCCATTCCTTTGACATATCCATATGTCAAATTTGAGTTGAATATGTAACACTGTTGGGTAGATAATGAACAGAAACTGCAAATTTCATATTATTTTCAAAGTGAAAGGGGCATTACTCTGCCAAAAATCATTGAACCATGACCAAATTCGAAATTGGCCTGGGCATTCCAGAAACATATCCATATGTCAAATTTGAGTTGAATGTGTTGTACTGTTGGGGAGATAATGAACGGAAACTGAAAATTTCATATTATTTACAAAGTAAAAGGGGCATAACTCTGCCAAAAATCATCGAACCATGACCAAATTCGAACTTTACCTGTATTTTCTCATGACATATCCATATGTCAAATTTGAGTTGAATGTGTTGTACCGTTGGGGAGATAATGAACGGAAACTGAAATTTCATATTATTTTCAAAGTAAAAGGGGCATAACTCTGCCAAAAATCATCAAACCATGACCAAATTCGAACTTGACCTGTATTTTCTCATGACATATCCATATGTCAAATTTGAGTTGAATGTGTTGTACCGTTTAGGAGATAATGAACGGAAACTGAAAATTTCATATTATTTTCAAAGTAAAAGGGGCATAACTCTGCCAAAAATCATCGAACCATGACCAAATTCGAACTTGACCTGTATTTTCTCATGACATATCCATATGTCAAATTTAAGTTGAATGTGTTGTACCGCTGGGGAGATAATGAACGGAAACTGATGATGACGGAATGACAGAATGACGGAATGACGGAATGACGGAAGGACGGAATGACGGAAGGACGGAAGGACGGAACAGGGTAACACTATATGCCCCGGCCATTACATGGCGGGGGCATAAAAAGATGTTATTATATCTATGACTTGTAATATAAACAAGAGGGCCATCATGGCCCTCAGTCGCTCACCAGAAACAACTGTTTTTCAGTGTTATTTTTCAAAGAACTTGCTGAAAGACCAGTCCAGCTCAACTTTTACTTGCCCTTCTAATTATTGAAATATTTTGCCCTAATATTTTAGAGGCTTTGTTAGAAATATCTATGTTGCAAGTGTGTTCCCATGAGACTATGTAGAATGAAATAATGCAGAATAAACAGGTCTAGGATTTCATGATATTTACAGTCTGTAAATTTTTGGACGAGCCATAATTTTACAGATTTTTGTATCTGTAAATTTACAGACATTAAGTAAGAAAATAGTAGAAGCTGCATTAAAATTCAAAACCACAGGTTAAAATTAATAAGGTTACATACTATATGATTAAATGTAACAGTATGGTGAGATTCAAAACAATATGATGACTTTTAATTTTCACTTTTATTAAATATTTTAAAATCATCATACAAAGATGAAACTCACCACATTACCTTTGTAAATATAAACAATCAATAAAAAAAACAAGTCAGAAGCTGCGGATTTTAGTGTAAAACTAAAAACAGCAAATTTCACATGGAATATAGATTTATAAATTACGGACAGTCCATAAATATCATGAAATACTAGACCTGATAAATGACCACTACAGCAGGGTTAATTTTGATGGCACATTTTTTCTTTATAACTTTTGTAAAATTAATGAATACACAAAATGTCACATGCAAAATATGTAAGGTGTTTACAGTATGGGACAACAAACATTTTATTTGAGGGCAAATTCGTGCCCAATCGGTAAAATTATGGAGCTTTGGTTACAGGTAGCGTCTGTCTTTCGGAACGGTATTCGTAAAAATTACCGCTGTGTCGCGATTGATTATAAAGGGATTGACAATACAAACAATCGACTTACCTTCCACGTCTGGATAGTAGCCAAGCTAGGAATTGCCTACTTCTTCTAGTTATAAATTACACTAACATGCCAAACTGTCAAGTGCAACACACTAGTTCCAAACTTCCGTCAACTCCCGTAACCAGTACCATACAGTACTACAAAACTCTAAAGTTTATGCATCCCGATTTGAATGATTTGTCTTTATTTTCAGTAATACAAACTGTGCACGTCATTTTAATAACCAAAAATTCCTTACGAAAAACTTGCTTCGGAGCATTATCATTTTGCTTGGATTTCTCAGTTGTTTCAGCATTCGCCGATTGATTTGGTTGGAAAACCTCATTTGGTATAGGCGCAGAGTTGTTTACGGTAGATTCTGTCGCTCCATCAATGTGAACATTGTCTTTATTGAAGAATGAAGTCAATCTTGGCTGCTTTTTTTTCGAAGCAGACATTTGTGAATTTACCCGGATAATGATGTCACAATCTGAAGCGTCTGAGCGCTTTTAACATGTAATCACTAAAGCGTCTAAGATAAATCATGTGACCGATCAGCTGATGAAATTCATACTATTTATAGAAAAAAATATACACTACGACGCTCGTAAAAATGTGTCACGGAAAACGCACGGCTATAATATTAACGCATCAAATGCTAAAATACTGGTCAAAAACGCAGAAATCGCTCTCTAGAGAAAACACTGGTCTTCACATAAGCTTAATTAAAAGTACGGTGTCAAAAATGCAGAAAACGCTCTCTAGAGAAAATAATGCATGAAGTGATGTAATTAAGTGAATATGAATGAAACCAAATAAAGCTTGATACAGTGGAGCCTTGCTAATCCGAACCCTTCTAATCCGGAATCCTTTCTTATCCGAACGAAGTGTCTGGTCCCGATTTTATTCGTTCTATTTTCAATAGTAAAAAACCTTTCGGATCCGGAACCTGTCTACTCCGAATTCCGGACGATTTTTTCAATTTATGCTCTTATTTTACTCTCAAATTTACCTCTCGGATCCGAACAGATTTTGCCAAATGTCACACCTTCATTCAAAATAACAAATAATCGCACAACTTGCAGGTGTAAACATACACAAAACTGACAAGTGTTATTTCGCTTGATTAATGGGTGAAACGTATGATATGCGAAGGTGTGAAAATTACACTTAGCTTGCCTTGACATCTTCTGTAATTGCTTAATTGATTGTTTTTCGTACTTCAATAAATATTTTGATATAATGCAATAAAAATATCTTTTAATCCTTTGTAATGGATTCGAGGATACGTGATTAAGTAATGAAAATTTATGGAAACTGTCAGTGAATTCGGATAATCACTGAATCGGATAAGAGTAAACAACTATTGACAAATGCAGCGGTACGAATATTTAATCATGTCTCGGCCTCCTGTTTAACATCGTAGGTTAACTTACCCTTGAGGAAATAATATTTTTGCTTATTTATTTATTTCTATTTCTTTATTTTTGTATTCACATGTTTTAAAATGATCGATAAAAGATGGCAAAAATAAAATATTTAAATTGCAATTTCAAATGCATTCCCGTTTTCTTTCATTAAACTTTTTTGCAAATAACATGAAAAAACATGTAAAAAGACCATCTAATTCGGAAACCTTTCTAATCCGGAAACCTTTCTAATCCGAACTTTTCTTCTGGTCCGGACGAGTTCGGATTAGACAGGTTCTACTGACTAAGTCTTTATATATCTTGTATAATGTGCTTAAGTTATTTCATAAGAGGTCATGACCTCAAATAATTTCATCAGCAAACAGCAGGTCATTCACATGTATGAGAGAAATTCCAACATGAGTTGTTTCCCTTGCATTAAACTATAATTTGAAGAAATGCCATGGTCTGGGGTATCTTAGCTTCAGCAGTCCCTAAAAGGGGCCAATCAAATAAATATGAGCAATTTTTATAAAAGATTACTATAAGAATGCTAATAACAAAGTTTGGTGATCATCCATCAATAAGTTTTGTAGAAAAAGCTGTCTAAAGGCTTATATTATTTTTAGCTCCCTTTACCCCTAAAAGGTGCCTATCAAATTAATATGAGCAAATTTGACAAAAGACTACCTAAGAATGTTACAGACAAAGTTTGGTGATCATCCATCAATTGGTTCTGTACAAGAAGATGTCTAAATGATTTTCTATTTTTAGCCCTAGAGACCCCTAAAAGGGGCCAATCAAATTAATATGAGCAAACTTGATAAAAGACTACCCAAGAATGCTACAGACAAAGTTTGGTGATCATCCATCAATTAGTTCTGTAGTAGAAGATGTTTAAAGGTTTTTCTATTTTTAGCTCTGTTGACCCCTAAAAGGGGCCAATTGAAATGACATGAGCAAATTCAAGTGTGACTGTCACAAGGATGCTACAGACCAAATTTGAAGTAAATCTGTCCAGCGGTTTCAGAGAAGAAGACGATTGTTGATGCATGACGACAGACGACGGACGCCGGAGTATCCCCCTTTGATACTAATAGCTCACCCTGAGCCTTCGGCTCTGGTGAGCTAAAAAGTCTCAAATTTTCTTGAATTCTATTGAGAGACCCCTTTATTAAGAGACCACTTTTGGAAGTCTCTTGAGTGGTCTCTTTATAGAATGTCGACTGTATACATAAAAAGAAATTATCTCTGGTGAAAAAAAAGACAAATTGTACAAGTAATAGTATAAATATATATTGTCAATTCATGTTCAAAACAATTACAAATAACCTTCCATTTTCCCAATGTAATAAAACAAACAAAAGCAGTGAACTTAAGAAAATGTAAAAAAAACTTTGCATTCTGAGCTTACTTGTGACCGTTCATATATTATATAGTTTCAAGTATATATCTGTTCTAGTTTAGTCAGAACATTTTCTAAGCCTAATAGGGGCATAACTTGTGTCATAATTCAATGGAATTGTAGAATTTTCGTCATCTGAGCTTGCTTGTAACCAACCATTCATATAAATTTTACGTTTCAAGTAAATATCTGTTCTGGTTTAAGAAATATTATAGTAAATAAATTTAAAGACATAAAAATGGACATAACTTTGTCAAAATACTAAACAAATTTATCCCCCCACACACCTTTTTTAGTTATGAAACTTGACCTGGATATCTTTTCAAGCAAATACCTGAGCTAGTTTCAGAATTATTCAAGTACATGTTAAAATTTTAGAACATTTTCTAAGTCAATTTTTGACCTTCAAGTGTGACCTTGACCTTAAGCCAGCACAAAGGTAACATGGGTTCTGCATATAACCTTGTTGGGGTGAATATTTGAGTAAAGTTTGAAGAAAATTCTTCCATTAGTATACGATTTAAAGAGCACACACAACATATTGTCTAATATTTGATTGTATGTAAATTTGAAGACTTAAAAAAGGGCATAACATAATCAAAATGCAATACAAAATTATGAAACTTGACCTGCATATCTTAATTGTGACACACCAGATATATTTTGAGTTTCAAGCAAATACCTTTTCTAGTTTCAGAAATATTCAAATACATGTTAAAATTAAATAATATTTTCTAAGTCAATTTTTGACCTTCAAGTGTAACATTATCTTGTTGAGGTGAACATTTGAGCCAAGATTGAAGAAATCTTTCAATTAGTGTAGGACTTACAGAGCCGACACGACATACTGTCTAATATTTGACTGTTTGACATTTGACCTTCAATTGTGACCTTGACCTTGAGCTGACACATGGGTAAAATGGGTTCTGCACATCCCCTTATTGAGGTGAACATTTGAGCCAAGTTTGAAGAAAATCTTTTAATTGGTATAGGATTTATAGAGGGAGACTGAAGGACAGACAGACCGACTGACCGACGGGACAAAGCAAATCCATTATAGCCCCACCACACACACATTTTGTGGTGGGGGTATAATAAATATCTTGAAATTTGAGCATGTAATTTTTTTTAAAAAGTAAAACTTATACCTGTGTGCCTAATCCAAGAGTGATCAACATAAGAAAGAAGAGCACAGACCAAAGTTGGGATATAGGCAACTTTGTGACAACTTCTGGGTAAACAATAAATGCAAGACCAGCTCCTTCTGCTGCTACCTCAGACACTGGCTGGTTTAGTTCAGAAGCCATATATCCAATAATACTGAAGATTACTAGGCCAGCAAATACACTTGTAACACAGTCCATGATAGATACAACAATTGCATCACTGGAACATAAATCAATTTTGTTTTTACATATTAAAATATACAACAATTGCATCACTGGAACATAGATCAATTTTGTTTTCACAAAAATATAACAGTTTAAGTTAATGACATACAAGAGGGCCATGATGGCCCAAAGTCGCTCACCTGTATATAGGCCCCCGGAGCGGGGCCAGTTTAAACTCCAGGGCTTTTATTTGAACAAACTTGGTTGTATATGTATGTATGTATATATATATATATATATACAATATATGTATGTGTATATATATATATATATATATAAACGTGATAAATGTTCCTTGTGCAGTGTTGAAATAGATAAAATTATAATGTTTAAGAAATAACAAACTCTATGTAAATTCGGTAGCGCTTTCAATGCTTTCTTCGCATATCTTCAGCCAAACTTTAATAAACAATAAACATATAAAAAATGATGTAACGTCATGAAAAAAAGCGAGAACGTTAAATGATAACGTTTTTCCCGGCAAACACAATATGGTTATTTATACTGAAAAATTATAATATTACGGACATTGAGCATTACAATCTGGCAGTGAATTAATGACATTTATTTAAGGGAGGTAATAAAATTCACAAGTTAATGATTTTATGGCCACAAATTGTATGGTAATTAACAATTTTTACTCAATAAATATTGGTAAATAAACAAACAATTGGACTGAAAAAAATCGCAAGCGTTTCTTTCATAATTAAAAATGAAGAGATTGTAATAAATATGATGTACTTATATATATATATATATATATATATATACCTTGTTAAACGATTATTACCAATGAGCATTTAGCTGTGGTTTTAATAACTTGATTAAAAGTTTTTCTTTTTCTTCTCTAAAATTGTCACTTTCGATTAATATCTTATATAGAGGGAAAATGCTAAATTTACCTCCTGAACAATTATGTAAATGTTTATTTACTTGTAACATTCTGAGTTCTTCAGTGTTTGTTTGTTGCCTATGTAAAGTCATACTTTTACATAATTCATTTTTTGTTTGGCCAATATAAAAAAACTATTTACAGTTGTCACAAATTATTGAATATATCACATTTTTTGAAACACAGTTCATACTATGTTTTATCTTAAATGTCTTACTGTTACAAAATTGTATTTTATTTCCTTCTATTATTATTCTCTAAATAATACACGCAATGCCTTCTATAAATAGATACACGCAATGCATTCTGTAAATAGATACACGCAATGCATTCTGTAAATAGATACACGCAATGCATTCTATAAATAGATACACTCAATGCCTTCTATAAATAGATACACGCAATGCATTCTGTAAATAGATACATGCAATGCCTTCTATAAATAGATACACGCAATGCATTCTATAAATAGATACACGCAATGCATTCTGTAAATAGATACATGCAATGCATTCTATAAATAGATACATGCAATGCATTCTGTAAATAGATACATGCAATGCATTCTATAAATAGATACATGCAATGCCTTCTATAAATAGATACACGCAATGCATTCTATAGATACACCCAATGCATTCTGTAAATAGATACACACAATTTTGTTGTTGTTGTTGTTGATGATGATAATGAAAGATATATATCTATATATATATATATATATATATATATATATATATATATATATATATATATATATATATATATATATATATACATACATATATACAAAAATGAAAACAATAATTAAATAAGTTATTTCATGGACTGTGTTTTTTGTTATATATATATATACACACACACACACACATGTATATATGGTCATTTAATGCACAACTCTGAGAAAATTCAGTAATTTAACCTTCAAGGTCAAGGTCTTTAAAGAGCCCAAGTCTTTGATAAACACCAAGGTCTTGTCCTTAAGAAAGTTCTGTTATAATATGAAGTTGATCCCTTCAACAAAACACAAGTGACCTTGACCCACTGATCCCTACCCCAATCAAAAGGATGAATACCATGCAAGTTATCTTCTTACCAAATATAAAATATATCTGTCACTTAATAAAGGCTGTATGAGCAAATGTGTAAAAATCTATTTTTAGCACAAGTGACCTTGATCCACTGATCCCTACTCCAATCAAAAGGATGAATACCATGCAAGTTATCTTCCTACCAAATATAAACAAGAATGTCGAACGACACATATACCCCCCTTTCTAGCCATTGACTCACATAATTGGTAATTTTATAACAAAAACTTGCCAAAAATGGGTACATGGAAGTGTTCAGCTATGGAAAAATCAACGGAAACCATTTTGACATTTAAGGCCCATGTGACATTGACCTTTGACCTAATGACCCCTAAATCAATAGAGGTCATCTAATACTTATGACCAATAACTAGGTGAAATATGAAGACTTTGTGATGAATACTTTTCAAGATAATCAGCGGAAACCCTTTTGACATTTAAGGCCCCTGTGACCTTGACCTTTGACCTAGTGACGCCAAAATCAATAGGGTTATTCTACTAGTGATGACCAATCACTATATGAAATATGAAGACTTTGTGATGAAAACTTTTTAAGATAATCAGCGGAAACCATTTTCACATTTTAAGGTCCCTGTGACCTTGACCTTTGACCTAGTGACCCCAAAATCAATAGAGGTCATCTACTAGTGATGACCAATCACTATGTGAAATATGAAAACTTTGTGATACATACTTTTTAAGATAATCAGCTGAAACCATTTTGACATTTAAGGCCCCTGTGACCTTGACCTTTGACCTAGTGACCCCAAAATCAATAGGGGTCATCTACTAGTTATGACTAATCACTATGTGAAATATGAAGACTTTGTGATGAATACTTTTCAAGATAATCAGCGGAAACCATTTTGACATTTAAAGCCCCTGTGACCTTGACCTTCGACCTAGTGACCCCAAAATCAATAGGGGTCATCTACTAGTTATGACCAATCACTGTGTGAAATATGAAGACTTTTGTGATACATACTTTTCAAGATAATCAGCGGAAACCATTTTGACATTTCAGGTCCCTGTGACCTTGACCTTTGACCTAGTGACCCCAAAATCAATAGGGGTCATCTACTAGTGATGAATAATCACTATATGAAATATGAAGACTTTGTGATAAATACTTTTCAAGATAATCAGCGGAAACCATTTTGACATTTAAGGCCCCTGTGACCTTGACCTTTGACCTAGTGAGCCCAAAATCAACAGGGGTCATGTACTAGTTATGACCAATCACTGTGTAAAATATGAAGACTTTGTGATACATACTTTTAAGATAATCAGCGGAAACCATTTTGACATTTAAGGTCCCTGTGACCTTGACCTTTGACCTAGTGACCCCAAAATCAATAGGGGTCATCTACTAGTTATGACCAATCACTATGTGAAATATGAAGACTTTGTGATAAATACTTTTCAAGATAATCAGCGGAAACCATGTGGTCTACCGACCGACAGACCAACGGACAGACAGACAGACCGACATTAGCAAAACAATATACCCCCTCTACTTCGAAGGGGGGCATAAAAATATCTGTCACTTAATAAAGGCTGTATGAGCAAATGTGTAAAAATCTATTTTTAGCACTGGTGACCTTGACCCAAATGACCACTAACTCCAACAAATTTTATGTTTCTATCAATTATAAATAACATCTGTCCATAGAATAAGGTTAATACACCTGTAACAAGAGCTGTCGGAAGGACAGCACGCTCGACTATTCTAAGTGCTTGATAGTAAAAGAGCCTTGATAATGTTAAATTTTTTAAGTTCACAAAAGGGCTAATTTTTTTTTATAAATTCAAGTTATAGGCCTTGGAGAGAGTCTAATTATACAGTATTGGCTTGACTATTCGGAAGGTAATGTCACAAGGGTGTTTTATTGAGTATAATAATACTAATTACCTATGAATACATAAATTTGACAGAAAAGGTACAAAGGCTTGTTATTAAGATGTTTTATTAAGTATTCACAGCTTTATTATTATTAATGCTTAAATTGTCCCAAAAAAAGGCACAAACCCTTCAGTAGTTATTGAGATAACAGCTTACAAGCAAAACTTTACCATGAATTTCTAAGTTAAAAAAGGGGAGAAAAATCAGCCTAAATGCAAGATAGAATTATGGATCTTTGTCAGTGAACTACAATTATGACTCTAAATGCATATGTGAAGTTTTAAATAAATATCTTAAATAGTTATTGAGATATGTAAAACTTGCATGTAAACATTAACCAAGAGACTAAGTAGAAAAGGGGATATGAATCAGCCTTAATGAAAGATAGAGTTATGGAACTTGGTCAGTGACATACAATTATGACCCTCCAATTATGACCCTACGTGCATGTGTAAAGTTTCAAGTAAATATCTTTGAAGACCTTTAACCAAAATTTCTAAGTTCCAAAGGGGCATAATTCTGTCAATATTGTAGGCAGAGTTATCCAACTTGTCAATCTGATGTACCTTGTTACTATAAATAAGTATTGTAAGTTTCAATTGAATATCTCAAGCAATAATTGAGATATTTGACTTTACAAAAAACTTAAACCAAAATTTCTAAGTTAAAAAGGGGCATAATTCTGTCAATATTGTAGGCAGAGTTATCCAACTTGTCAATCTGATGTACCTTGTTACTATAAATAAGTATTGTAAGTTTCAATTGAATATCTCAAGCAATAATTGAGATATTTGACTTTACAAAAAACTTAAACCAAAATTTCTAAGTTAAAAAGGGGCATAATTCTGTCAATATTGTAGGCAGAGTTATCCAACTTGTCAATCTGATGTACCTTGTTACTATAAATAAGTATTGTAAGTTTCAATTGAATATCTCAAGCAATAATTGAGATATTTGACTTTACAAAAAACTTTAACCAAAATTTCTAAGTTAAAAAGGGGCATAATTCTGTCAATATTGTAGGCAGAGTTATCCAACTTGTCAATCTGATGTACCTTGTTACTATAAATAAGTATTGTAAGTTTCAATTGAATATCACAAGTAATAATTGAGATATTTGACTTTACAAAAAACTTTAACCAACGCAGACGCCGACGCGGACGCCGACGCCGGGGCGACTACAATAGCTCTCATATTCTTCGAATAGTCGAGCTAAAAATGTAAAAATCTATTTTTAACATTGGTGACCTTGACCCAAATGACCCCTTACTACACCCAAAAGAAGGAGGACCTCCCTTGGCATGTTTGTATTAAGCTAAGACATTAAATAACAAGAGGGCCATGATGGCCCTGAAGTCGCTCACCTGTATATAGGCCCCCAGAGCGGGGCCAGTTTAAACCCCAGGGCTTTTATTTGAACAAACTTGGTAGACACCCATTAGAAGATGTTTCATGCTAAACATCTAAGGTCTAGCTCGTTGAGTTTTTAAAAAAAAGATTTTTTAAGTTTTAACTATACACACATAGTTAAAAGCAATGACACCCCCGGGGCGGGGCCAGTTTTGACCCAAGGGCTTTTATTTGAACAACTTTGAAGACACTCACTAGAAGATGTTTCTTGCTTAATATCTAAACTCTAGCTATTTGGTTTTTTTTCAAAGAAGATTTTTCTAAGTTTTTGCTATACACATAAATAAAATCAATGACCCCCGGGGGCGGGGCCAATTTTGACCCAAGGGCTTTTATTTGAACAAACTTTGTAGACACTCACTAGAAGATGTTTCATGCTTAGTATCTAAACTCTAGCTATTTTGGTTTTTCAAAGAAGTTTTTTTTTTAAGTTTTTACTAATTTACACATATAAGGAAAATCAATGACCCCCGGGGCAGGGCCAATTTCAACCCCAGGGCTCTTATTTGAACAAATTTGGTAGACACCCATTAGAACATGTTTCATGCTAAATATCTTAGCTCTAGCTCTTGGGTTCTTTAAAAGAAGATTTTATAAGTTTTTACTATATGCATATAGGGAAAATCAATGACCCCCTGGGGCGGGGCCAATTTTGACCCCAGGGCTTTTATTTGAACAAACTTGGTAGACACCCATTAGAACATGTTTCATGCTAAATATCTTAGCTCTAGCTCTTTGGGTTCTTTAAAAGAAGATTTTATAAGTTTTTGCTATATGTATATAGGGAAAATCAATGACCCCCTGGGGCTGGGCCAATTTTGACCCCAGGGCTTTTATTTGAACAAACTTGGTAAACACCCATTACAAGATGTTTCATGCTAAATATCTTAGCCCTAGCTCTTTGGGTTCTTTAAAAGAAGATTTTTTAAGTTTTTACTATATGCATATAGGGTAAATCAATGACCCCCGGGGCGGGGCCAATTTTGACCCCAGGGCTTTTATTTGAACAAACTTGATAGACACTCACTAAAAGATGTTTCATGCCAAATATCTAAGCTCTACCTCTTTGGGTTTTTTTTTTAAGTTTTTTCTATTGGTTGCCATGGCAACCAGAGTTCTACATGGAATTAAATTCTTTGAACAATTTTTAAAGGTGACCACCAAAGGAACATGAAATTGGCTCAGCGGTTTATGAGGAGATGTCATTTAAAGTAAAAGTTTACGGATGCCGGACGAAAAGCGATCACAAAAGCTGACTCTGTCACTTTGTGACAGGTGAGCTCAAAAATAAAGGCTGTATGAGCAAAAAATGTTTATATTTATTTTTTAAACCAGTGACCTTGACCTTGACCCTTGAGACCGCTTACTCCACAAAAAATTAGAGGACCATCAAAGGTATCCACCTACTAAATATGAAAGATATCATTAAAGAAATTAAGCAATTAGGAGAAATTTAAGATAAATCCAACTTGCCGAAATAGGTTAACCAGAAAAGGCCCTATTTTCAAAGTGAAAAAAGGGAAATAACAGGGAAATATGGATGACACAGTTATATAACTTGGCAATATCATGTACTTTGTATTGATAAGTAAGTGTGGAAATTATAAAGCCATTAGTATAGATAGAACTTAAGATATTTCCAACTTGCTGTTTTAGGTTTACGATTATTCATTTTCTAAATGCTGAAATGGGCAATAACTTGGTAAATATGAAAGCCAGAGTTATGTAACTTGCCCAGATCATGTACTTTGTATTGATTAGTAAGTGTGTAAACTAAGAAGCCATTGGTACAGGTAGAACTTAAGAAAAATCCAACTTGCCGTTTTAGGTTAACCTCGTACGGACAGACGGACGGAGGGACGGTTCAATTACTATATGCCCGGGGGCATAAAAAACAACAAACAAACAGCAGGAATCTCAGTAAGGTCAAAATTTCACGTTGCAGACTGTTTGGCCAAAAATTTTCTGAGTCAAATCAGTTTTTTCTGGTGTTATTTTTCTACATGAATCATATTCACGTTTCAAAAATTACTGTTTGGGAAGTCATTTTGAGTAGATTTTCAAGTTTAAATTGATAATATTGTGAGGTTAGGTAATTTTTAAATTACGTAAGCTTCTTGCTTAGTTAAAACAAGAGCACCGCTAGGCGGAGCATTATATGCCCGAAAGTAGTCTTTCTTTTAGTGAGGAAGACATAGGAATTAAATACAGTATTACCTCCTTCAAAAAAGAAATTCTTCTTTATAGCTGAAGAACATTCATGTATATATACAGTTGCTGTTTTCAAAGCACCACCATCAAGTTGTTATCTTGTTAGTAAAAATGCTACAATGGATGGACACCAAGACGTCAGGGGTATAAAGCTGCTAATCCTATAAAATTTTACAGCTGTAGTTCGATTAATAATTGAGTTTTTGAGCGAAAACTGTTTCTAGTTTAAAGGTGATAGTAATCCCTTGATCTTTGACCTTGTGACCCTAAAATCAATAGGGTTTTTCTTACCCAATATGGACAATCATCCTATGAAGTTTGAATACTGTGGGCCAAATGGAACTTAAGTTATGGTCCGGAAACAATTTTCAGTATTAAGCTAATAGTGACCTTGACCTTTGACCTTGTGACCCAAAAATCAATAGGGGTCTTCTACCCAATATGGACAATCATCCTATGAAATTTGAATACTGTGGGTCAAATGGAACTTAAGTTATGCTTCGGAAACCATTATACGTATTTAGCTAATAGTGACCTTGACCTTTAACCTTGTGACCCTAAAATCAATAGGGGTCTTCTACCCAATATGGGCAATCACCCTATGAAGTTTGAATACTGTGGGCCAAATGGAACTTAAGTTATGGTCCGGAAACCATTTTCAGTATTAAGCTAATAGTGACCTTGACCTTTGACCTTGTGACCCCAAAATCAATAGGGGTCTTCTACTTAATATGGACAATCATCCTATGAAGTTTGAATACTGTGGATCAAATGGAACTCAAGTAATGCTCCGGAAACCATTTTCAGTATTAAGCTAATAGTGACCTTGACCTTTGACCTTGTGACCCCAAAATCAATAGGGGTCTTCTACTTAATATGGACAATCATCCTATGAAGTTTGAATACTGTGGATCAAATGGAACTCAAGTAATGCTCCGGAAACCATTTTCAGTATTAAGCTAATAGCGACCTTGACCTTTGACCTTGTGACCCCAAAATCAATAGGGGTCTTCTACCCAATATGGGCAATCATCCTATGAAGTTTGAATACTGTGGGTGAAATGGAACTTAAGTTATGCTCCGGAAACTATTTTCAGTATTTAGCTAATAGTGACCTTGACCTTTGACCTTGTGACCCCAAAATCAATAGGGGTCTTCTACTCAATATGGGCAATCATCCTATGAAGTTTGAATACTGTGGGCCAAATGGAACTTAAGTTATGCTCCGGAAACCAAATTGCTAACAGACGGACGGACGGACGTACGGACGGACGGACGGACAGACGGACGCCAGGGGGTATAACATAATATGCCCGAAATTCTTTCGGGCATATAAAAATGATAAAGATGATTAAGTATTACTAGCACCATGGATAATTACCATAATTATTGTTCCATTTTCACTTACATTTATTGAGGTCAATATCACATGTGTACATGTATAATTTTAGAAATCATAACACGGGAGGTGATATTTACATAAATACTGAATGTCATGCCTTAATACTTCACAAATAGTTAACATAATACCTATTTTAATGAAGCACACCGATAATTGTATTCATCTTCACTTCTTTGTTATGAAATACGAGTTTATGTTACAAAATTTCTCAATTGTCTTGTACATGGCGGCCATTTTGTCATACTTTCGGTTAAGTTCTATTAATAATATCAACTCGAGGTCAGATTGATACAGATGTTTTCTGAGGCAAAGTTGTTGAATAGACTAATTGATATGCATTATTTATTGATTTGAATTGTATGTTTGTTCTAAGAATGAAATATTATTATATTATATTGTAATCTCAAACCACCCAATTTGCATACCAAATCCAAAATATTTTGGTACTCATTTGCGTATGCAAAGCTAATACCTGGTCTGGTCCAGCGTTCGTATCCCAAAACATAACTGCCCCTGTCCTTACTGTAGAATGGATGTACAAAATTTTGTCTCATCGAAATCTTTCATAAATTTCAATAAAAGTTTCATTCATTGAAAAAATTCATCTTGAAAAGGTATGTTGAAATATAAGATTTTTCCCGCAATCCGGAAGGATGTAAAAATAATATCTGTACTGTAAATTAAACTTTTATCGTAATCAGCTAATTTTTGTGAAAAAATACATTTTTTGGTCACTTTTGTTTCTTTGTGAAATATTTTACTCAAAAATGGGTCAAAGACAGAAAAGGCCGGGTTGCATTTGTACACCAAATATCATGAGGCTGTGATGTTACGAAAAAAAATTTCCATTGACCCATTAATGTCGAAAATTTAATTCAGTAGGTAAACAGGAAGTGAACTAGCTACACACCTAAAATGGAATCCCACAGTATGGGACCATGTGTCAATGCTGTATGCCAAATATCAAGAGGCTGTGATTAGTAGTTTCTGAGAAAAATGTTACGAAAATTTCCTACCATTGACCATTAATGTGAACAGGAAGTGGATGAGCTGCAGACTTGAAATCGAATCCCACAGTATGGGACCATGTGTCAATGCTGCATGCTAAATATCAAGAGGCTGTGATAAGTAGTTGCTGAGAAAACTGTTACAAAAATTTCCTACCATTGACCATTAATGTCAAAAAATCTAACTAATTTATTTAAGTGGATAAACAGGAAGTGGATGAGCGACAGACCTGAAATCAAATCCCACGGTATGGGACAATGTGTCAATGCTGTATGCCAAATATCAAGAGACTGTGATAAGTAGTTGCTGAGAAAACTGTTACGAAAATTTCCTAGCATTGACCATTAATGTCGAAAAATCTAACTAATTTAACTAAGTGGATAAACAGGAAGTGGATGAGCGACAGACCTGAAATCAAATCCCACAGTATGGGACCATGTGTCAATGCTGTATGCCAAATATCAAGAGGCTGTGATAAGTAGTTGCTGAGAAAACTGTTACGAAAATTTCCTACCATTGACCATTAATGTCGAAAAATCTAACTAATTTAACTAAGTGGATAAACAGGAAGTGGAATGAGCGACAGACCTGAAATCAATTCCCACAGTATGGGACCATGTGTCAATGCTGTATGCCAAATATCAAGAGGCTATGATAAGTAATTGCTGAGAAAACTGTTATGAAAATTTCCTACCATTGACCATTAATGTAAAACAAGGGTGCCATAGTCACAAAATACGCCCGTTTACGAAAAAGCTTTAGATGGAGATGGGGGCATTATGGATAAGTGTTATCTAGCAAGCAAGTTTTTATTCTTGGCACTGTGTTGTTAAATGAACCTTCAAACAAATCAGTAGGGAAGATATGCAGAGAATGTGTGACCTTGACCTTGGTCGCAGGGACCTGAATTTTATGCACTGCACTCAATGGTGAACATTTGTGCCAAATTATATTGAAATCCCTCTATGCATGTAGAAGTTTTGCTCCAGACAAGTGTTTTTCTATGAGCTCTTACTGTGACCTTCACCTTTGACCTAGAGACTTGGTTTATGTGCAGGGCACTACGTCTCATGGTGGTGAATAATTCTATAAAAGTAACATTAAAATTCCTCCATGCATGTAGAAAATATGCTCCGGACAACATCTGGATATTTAATCATATCCAGTGACCTTGACCTTGCAAATATTAACCTAAATTAAATGTGTAACACCTGCAGTCATGATAGTTACCATTTGTGCTACAATCCATCAATAAATGATGACTAAATGGTCCCTATAACCATCTTCAAATTTTTATCTGAACTTTGACCTCTATGTGTAACCTTGACTTGGTCGCAGGGATCTGAATTTTGCATGCGACACTCAGCCTCACAATGGTGAACATTTGTGCCAAGTTATATTGAAAACCCCCTATGAATGTAGAAGTTTTGCTCCGGACAAGCGTTTTTCAATGAGCTCTAAGTGTGACCTTGACCTTTGACCTGGAGACCTGGATCATGCATGGAGCAATTCATATCATGGTGGTGAACATTTCCATAAAGTATTATTAAAATTCTTCCATACATGTAGGAGATATGCTCCAGACAAAATCTGGATATTTCACCATCTTTAGTGACCTTGACCTTGCATATATTGACCTAAAGTACATGTGTCACAGCCGTAGTCATTATAATGACCATTTGTGTTACAATCCCTCAATAAATGATGATTAAATCGTCCCTATACACATCTTCATATTTTTATCTTTTTTTAAACGGGCGTATAAAAAGTACATGTAATTGTAATTTAATAACTAAAAAATTCTGATTTAAGATTTTATTCTAGGGAAATACATTTCATTACAATTCTTAATCTTTGAATGAGCTGAACTGATATTACTTGAAAATTAAAATATAATTAAATTTCTATGAGAAAGTATTTACATTTGATAAGGTAATTACTGTATGATCTTTATGAACAAAATACCAAGTCTACAGAACACCATAGTTATCACAGTTAAGAATCTTGACCAATGAATGAAACATGTGTAAATAAATGTTACATTCTTTAGAACATACTCAAGTCCAAGAAAGAGGATTATTTCATGCCCTTTGATTAAATTCTATTTTTAGAATTGAAAGTGAAAGTAGATCAAGGGGAGTAATTGTGTAAGTCATTTATGAACAAAGTTATAACTTTGTTGTCGCCCTTTGATTAAATTCTATTTACAAAATCTGGATATTTCATCATCTTTAGTGACCTTGACCTTGTATATATTGACCTAAATTATATGTATCACAGCCATAGTCTTGATAATGACCATTTGTGTTACAATCCCTCAATAAATGATGACTAAATTGTCCATATACACATCTTCATATTTTTATCTGAACTTTGACCTCTATGTGTGACCTTGACCTTGGCCGCAAGGACCTGAATCTTGCACGCGACACTCCGCCTCACAATGGTGAACATTTGTGCCAAGTAATATTGAAATCCCTCTATACATGTGGAAGTTTTGCTCCGGACAAGCATTTTTCAATGAGCTTTAAGTGTGACCTTGACCTTTGACCTATAGACCTGGTTCATGTGCGCGACACTGCTCCTCATAGTGGTGAACATTTATATGAAGTTTCATTAAAATCCCTCCATACATGTAGGAGATATGCTCCGGACAAAATTGGACGCCGCCCGCCCGCCCGCCCACACGCCCGCCAGCCCGCCAGGGGCGTTCCCATAATACGTCCCGTTTTTCAAACGGGCGTATAAAAATCTAACTCATTTAACTAAGTGGATAAACAGGAAGTGGATGAGCGACAGACCTGAAATCAAATCCCAAAATATTTTACATTGTATTTTGGAAATTACACAGCTGTCTCCTTAATAAATGGAAGAATCCATTATTGAATAGGGAAATCAACTTCACTGTAGCTCTCAAATTTGTGTTATTCTGATTGACTCTGTTTTGAATCAACATTCACATTCAACAACCTTTTCATCTTTCTAATGCTTTAACAGAAAAATCTTCATAACAATGTCTGTTGAGACAAAAAATACAAGAAACACTATCTCAATTTATCCCTGCAAAGAGTGTCTATATAACCTTGCAATAAAAAACCCCTTTAACCCCCCAAAGAGAGACCAATTTTCAACTCTAGACCATAATTTGAATATACATTGTAGAAACCAACAAGCCAATGCCTTGTGAGAAATATCTAAGCTCTAGCCCTTTCCATTTTGAAGTAGTGTTTTCATTTAGTTGCCATAGCAACTAAAGTTTAGCATGGAATGGAATTCTTTGAACAATCTTGATAGAGCTTCATACAAAGAGTATTCCTGCCAAGTTTCATTAACATTGCCCTTGTGGTATCATAGACGATGTTGTTTGAATAAAATGTGGATGGACACCGGACGCAAATGACTGGCCATCCTAATAGCTCACCTGCACTATGTGCAAGGTGAGCTAATAAGGTAAATCAATGACCCTCTGAGGGGGCAAATTTTGACACCAGGGCTTTGTAGAGTTTCATGAGATAATGCTACACACAAATATCTAAGCCTTGCACTTTCAGATAAGTTTTTTCAAGATTTCATTTCAAAAATTCTTTTTAGCCTTCTGTCCCAGATGTTCATTTTAACAATTTAAGTAGAGCTTCATGCTAGGAACATCCCAGGAAAATTTAATCAAATTTGGCCCAGTGGTTTCTGAAAAGAAGTTGTTTCTATAAAAAGTTGATGAAGAAAGCACACGCTGATGGACAATGGACGCTAGACAAATTGCGATCACAAAAGCTAAAACGTTTGAAAGTTTTCAATAAAAAGTTCTAGCTTGTTCTAATGAATTTCTTATGTAAACAAATTTTATTTTTCAAATAAGTCAAAGTGATAAGTATAAGTACTTACAAAAAGCAGTTGTTGTGGAATTTGTTGTAGCTAGCTAGAGTGATGAGACCACCCCAACATGGTGAAAGAGAAAAAATATCTGGATTGCTGCATCACCCCATACCTGAAAATAATAGGCAACAACCAAAAATGTTGAATTAATATCCCCTATTGAATGATTTGATATTAAAGTGAAACAAGAGCGCCATGATGGCCCTAGATCGCTCCCCCCTGACCCATCAACCGCATCCAAGCAATGTCTTAGACAAGCATCCTGGCCAAGTTTGATGACAATTGAGTAAACAAGAGGGCCATGATGGCCCTGAGGTCGCTCACCTGTATATAGGCCCCCCACCCCCGGGCCAATTTTTACCCAAGGGCTTTTATTTGTTTATTTGAACAGACTTGGTAGACACCCATAAGAAGATGTTTCATGCTAAACATCTAAGTTCTAGCTCATTGGCTTTTTTAAAAGAAGATTTTTAAAGTTTTTACTATACACATATAGTTAAAAAACAATGTCACCCCTGGGGCAGGGCCAGTTTTGACCCCCGGGTGTTTATTTTAACAAACTTTGTAGATATTTACTTAAAGATGTTTCATGCTTAATATCTAAACTCTAGCTATTTGGGTTTTTCCAAAGAAGATTTTTAAGTTTTTGCTATACACATATAAGGAAAATCAATGACCCCCCCCCCCCCAGGGCGGGCCAGTTTTGACCCCAGGGCTTTTATTTGAACATACTTGGTAGACACCCATTAGAACATTGTTTCATGCTAAATATCTTAGCTCTAGCTCTTTGAGTTCTTTAAAAGAAGATTTTTTAAGTTTTTACTATATGCATATAGGGATAATCAATGACCCTCTAGGGCGTGGCCAATTTTGACCCCAGAGCTTTTATTTGAACAAACTTGGTAGACTCTCATTAGAAGATGTTTCATGCTAAATATCTTAGCTCTAGCTCTTTGGGTTCTTTAAAAGAAGATTTTTTAAGTTTTTGCTATATGCATATAGGGAAAATCTATGACCCCCTGGGGCAGGGTCAATTTTGACCCCAGGGCTTTTATTTGAACAAACTTGGTAGACATTCACTAGAAGATGTTTCATGCCAAATATCTAAGCTCTAGCTCTTATGGTTCTTTAAAAGAAGATTTTTTAAGTTTTTACCATATGCATATAGGAAAAATCAATGACCCCCGGGGCGGGGCCAATTTTGACCCCAGGGCTTTAATTTGAACAAACTTGGTAGACACTCACTAGAAGATGTTTCATGCTTAATATCTTAGCTCTAGCTCTTTGGGTTCTTTAAAAGAAGATTTTTAAAGTTTTTTATAGGGAAAATCAACGAACCCCGGGGTGGGGCCAATTTTGACCCCAGGGCTTTAATTTGAACAAACTTGGTAGACACTCACTAGAAGATGTTTCATGCTTAATATCTTAGCTCTAGCTCTTTGGGTTCTTTAAAAGAAGATTTTTTTAGTTTTTACTATATGCATATAGGGAAAATCAATGACCCCCTGGGTCGGGGCCAATTTTGACCCCAGGGCTTTTATTTGAACAAACTTGGTAGACATTCACTAGAAGATGTTTCATGCCAAATATCTAAGCTCTAGCTCTTACGGTTCTTTAAAAGAAGATTTTTTAAGTTTTTACTATATGCATATTGGGAAAATCAATGACCCCCAGGGGCGGGGCCAATTTTGACCCCAGGGCTTTTATTTGAACAAACTTGGTAGACACTCACTAGAAGATGTTTCATGCCAAATATCTAAGCTCTAGCTCTTATGGTTGTTTAAAAGAAGATATTTAAAGTTTTTTCTATTGGTTGCCATGGCAACCAGAGTTCTGCATGGAATTAAATTCTTTGAACAATTTTTAAAGGTGACCACCAAAGGAACATTCCTGTGAAGTTTGGATGAAATTGGCTCAGTGGTTTATGAGGAGATGTCATTTAAAGCAAAAGTTTACGGACGGACGACGGACGCCGGACGGACGGACACCGGACGAAAAGCAATCACAAAAGCTCACCCTGTCACTTTGTGACAGGTGAGCTAAAAATTGAAAGATTTGTTGCAAAACAGTAAAAGACTTTGAAAAATGCTGGATAAAACTAATAGAATTTTTTAATATCTAAAAAAATAGTTGCGGAGAGAAAAACTACCAAAACAGTTTATTTACTCTTTTTCCCTTTTCTTGTGTATTTTTATACATGTACATAAGTGGGCCTCTTAACTTCATTCAATGTCTTAAATCTCTACTTCTAATAATTACAAACATTATTAATGTAATTTGATATCTATGTAAATGCTATAGTTATTCTTCACTTGAAAATAAATGGGCTAAATAATTTATCAAAATTGGTTGATTACACACTGAAAACCAACCTCAAACTTGTATACACCTTTCAACTTTCTTTGTAATGGTGGTTTTATTAAGCATAAAATTTATAATTTAAATTTCAGTTCAGTAAGGAAAAACTACATATATATTAGATTTCTGAACCAAACATATAAACGCAATTAACTAAGATATACATACTTTGGCTTCACCAAGTTTATGCCACTGTGGTTTGAAATAATAGATGATTCCATTGAGAGACCCTGGTAGTGTTAAACTTCTAATCAACAGTATCATCAGCACTATGTATGGGAAAAATGCTGTGAAATATGCAGCCTGAAATAACAAAACCAAAAGCACATAATTAAACAGAAGTAAAACATATTTAACTAATGTAATAATAGAGATCAGTGACCACATGGGTCACCTCATGATAGCCAATTGCATGTTACAGGTACTGTTCAGCAGGAGACACAAAAATCATCAACAGGGCAAAACACATTTTTTAAACAAGGGCCATAACTCAACCAAAACAAAATTGCATTTGTAAAAAATGCTATGCCACCATATTAATACAAAACTAAATAGTAGTGTAAGAGAGAAAACTTTTTGTTTGTTTCTGAACTTTGCCATAATGCAGTTGTGTCTAGTGAGTTTGGTGGTCAAGGTCACATTTCACATGGCTTAAATTTGATGACTGACAAAGGACAAGACAGTAAGTCATGTTGTCAAACTCTAGGTCAGCTGATATCTAAGTTCAATTTACATCTTAATCTGTGCACTTGGTCCAAATTTCATAGATGTACATGCAAAGGACAAAAAAGTAGGTCACTTGTCAAAATCTAGGTCAGCTGACATTAAAATTCAATTTTGCATCACAAACTGTGCATATGGTCCAAATTTCATGGCTGTACATCAAATGATAAAAAAGTAGGTCACTGTCCCCTTCGGCTGGGCAAAATTTTGACCTAAGGGTTTAATTCAAACAATATTGATACAGGTCCACTAGACAATGTTTCATGTCAAATATCTAACATGTGGCTTTCTTCTATTCAGAATACATTTGTTTTTTAGTTTCTGTTTTTACTATATGTACATAATGAAAATCAATGTCCCATAGGGCTGGGCCAATTTGAACCCAGGGCTATAATTTGAACACTCTTGTTAAAGGTTCACTATGCAGTGTTTCATGCAAAGCAACCCCAACAGTGCCAATTTTCACACTAGGGGCAAAATTTAAACAACTTTGGTAGAGTATCTTGTACCTTCAGACAATCAGATTTTTTTACTATATGTACATAGTGAAAATCAAAGACCCCCAGGTGGGGCCAATTTTTACCCCAGGGCTATTAATTTGAAAAAATCTTGGTAGAGGTCTACCAGACAATGCCTAATGCAAAATATCTAATCTCTAGCCTTTGTCAATAAGGGAACCCTATGACCCCCTGGGCAGGGCCAATTTTGACACTAGGTGCAAAATTTGAACAACTTGAGGATTACCTATAAATGATATTATATACCAAATATCAAAGCTCTAAGCCTTGTACATTCAGACAAGAAGATTTTAAAGTTTTTACTATATGTACATAGGGAAAATCAATGACCCCTTGGATGGTGCCAATTTAGACAAGGGCTACAATTTGAACAATCTTCACTACACAATGTTTCATGCCCAATATCTAACCTTTAGCTTTTGTCAATACTGAGAAGAAGATTTTAATTTTTTTTTACTATATTACATATAAGGAAAACCGATGACCCCCCTGGGTCAGGCCAATTTTGGACAATAGGGGCAAAATTTGTACAACTTTGGTAGAGGACCTACAGATGATATTATATACCAAATATCAAAGCTCTAAGCCTTGTATTTTCAGACAAGAGGTACTTTATGAACATAGTGAACATCTATGACCACCGGGGGCAGGGCCAATTTTGACCCAAGGGCTATAATTTGAACAATCTTAGTAGAGGTCCACTACACAATGTTTCATGCCAAATTTCTAACCTCTAGCTTTTGTCAATTCCTCCAAGAAGATGATTTTTAAGTTTTTACTATATTCATACAAAGACCTATAACCTCCTGGGCAAGGCCAATTTTAGCTCTAGGCTTATATTTTGGTAGAGGTCTAAGAGACAATCCCTTATGCAAAATATCTATGCTCTAGGCCTTGTGGGTCTTTACAGGAAGATTTTTTTTCCCTATAATTCTTTTTGGTTGCCATGGCAACCAGATTTCTGCATGGAATGGAAATTTTTAAACAGCTTTGGAAGCTCTTCACCGCTAAGTTTGGTTGAAATTGGACTAGTGGTTTTTAACAAGAAGATTTTTTAAGTTCACTATATAATCTTGGGGTGTCACAGACAAAATGCTAACCTTTTAAATAGCAGAGGTTTTTTTTCATCTTCATATAACTACTACCCTAAAAAGGTACTGTTCCCAATAGAAAATAGTTTAAATTCCAACTAGAACTCCGCGAGTCGGATGTGTCGCCTTGTGAACAATATAGTTTAGGAGAAATGGCCAGGACAAAAATGAAATATGAAAACTAACAAAGGGCAATAACTCAAAAAATAATAAGTGCAGAGCAGCAGTTTCTGTGCACTGCACTTCTTATCAATAAGATCTATCATTCTATGAAGTTTCAAGTCCATATCTTTTATAATTTATGAGAAATAGCCTGGATAAAAATAAAGTATGAAAATTAATAAAGGGTAATAACTCACAAATAAGAAGTGCAGAGTACCGGTTCTTGTACACTGCACTTTATCTTAATGAGATCTATCATCCTATGAAGTTTCATGTCCATAGCTTTCATACTTGAGGAGAAATGACCAGGACAAAAAATAAAGTAAGAAAATCAACAAAGGGCAATAACTCAAAAAATAAGAAATGCAGAGTATCAGTTCTTATGCACTGCACTTCTTCTTAATGAGATCTATCATCCTATGAAGTTTCAAGTCCATAGCTTTTATACATTAGGAGAAATGGCCCGGACAAAATTAAAGTATGAAAATTAACAAAAGGGCAATAACTAAAAAAATAAGAAAAGCAGAGTACCTGTTCTTGTGCACTGCACTTCTTCTTAAAGAGATCTATCATCCTATGAAGTTTCAAGTCCATGGCTTTTATACATAAGGAGAAATGGCCCGGACAAAATTAAAGTATGAAAATAACAAAGGGCAATAACTCAAAAATTAAGAACTGCAGAGTACCGGTCCTTGTGCACTGCACTTCAGGTTATTGAAAGAAGCATGCATACCAAGTTTGAAGTCAATCAGACTTATAGTGACTGAGTTATGCTCCGGACAAGCTTTACGGGACGCCGACACCGCCGACAAAAGTAACCCCTATATGTCGCCTTTTCAAGGCGACACAAAAATGGCTCTTTTCAAAATTCCCACAAGACCAAGTGATTTCTCTGAAATCATTTAAATCCAACATATTCATATAAATCACCACTCAATAGTTCACCTGGACAGTGGAAGCTGTTAGCTGTCTTTATTCACTATGACTTATCTAATTTGTAGCCATGATGGCCCTGAAATCGCTCACCTATATATAGGCCCCTGGGCCAAGGCCAATTTTAAACCAGGGGCTTTTATTTGAACAAACTTGGTAGACACCCATTAGAAGATGTTTCATGATAAATATCTAAGCCCTAGCTCTTTAGGGTTTTTATTAGAAGATTTTTTAAGTTTATACTATATACATATAGGGAAAAACAATGACCTCCCCCCCCCTTGCCGGTTTTGACCCCAGGGCTTTAATTTGAACAAAATTGGTAGACATTCACTAGAAGATATTTCATTCTTAGTATCTAAACTCTAGCTCTTTGGGTTTTTATAAGAAGATTTTTAAGTTTTTACTATACACATATAAGGAAAATCAATTACCCCCAGGGGCAGGGCCAATTTTAACCTTAGGGCCTTTATTTTGAATTAACTTGGTAGACACCCATAAGATGTTTCATGCTAAATATCTTAGCTCTATCTCTTTGGGGAGCTCTTCGGGGTTTTTAAAAGAAGATTTTTTTAAAGTTTTTACTATATACATAAAGGGAAAAACAATGACCCCCCTGGGGCAGAGTCAATTTTTACCCCAAGGCTTTTTTTTTGAGGGACACTTGGTAAACACCCACTAGAAGACGTTTCATGCTTAATATCTAAGCTCTAGCTGTTTTGGTTTTTTTAAAAAGAGGATTTTTAAGTTTTTACTATATACAAATAAGGAAAATCAATGACCCCCTTTGGGCGGTGCCAATTTTTACCCCAGGGCTTTCATTTGAACAAACTTGGTACACACCCCACTAGAGGATGTTTCTTGCTAAATATCTAAGCTCTAGCTATTTGGGTTTTTTAAAAAAGAAGATTTTTTAAAGTTTTTACGTATATACAAATAAGGAAAATAAATAACCCCCTGGGCGGGCCAATTTTGACCCCAAGGCATTTATTTGAACAAACTTGGTAGACACTGACTACCTGTTTAAACTGATAAATGTGACACCCCTAATATAATCTCTATGACACACACACATGCACGCACACCAACACACACAAATGAATCACTATATGCAACCGCATCGCAAATGATGCGCTGGCACACGCAAATAGTTGAATCGCCATATGCCATGTGGCATAAAAATGTTCAGTATTACCTTTTCCACCAGGACTTGATTCCTTTTAGCAAGACAGAAACAAACAAGTATCCATGCTAGAAGAAGGCAAAGAGCAAGCTCCCACTTCACTGTTCCCACATCATGAACACCTTCTGTTATATCCAACACAACTTTGCTGTAGAAAATATTATGAATTCAAAGTATAATGTTATATTTCTTGACAAGAGCTGTCAGTAATAGAAACTAGAACTGCCACTGTCATGGCGTGAATTACCCCCGCATACCACTTTATCAGAAACAACAGTGGCCATTGAGAGCTCAAGGACAACCTCCTGCCAAATCTGAGGTTACTAAGCCAGTGCATTGCTAAGTTATGTATTCTACATGCTTCAAATGTGAAAATGTCAAAGTCAATTACACTGAGGACAGGCATTCTTAAGCATTTGAGCAGACAAACTTATTATAGTAAAAAAATTCCCTGTGACTTTGACCTTTGACAGTCACCTTAAAATCAATAAGGCCATCTACTAGTCATAAACAACATCAATACCAAATATAAAGACTGTGGGTCAAAGGTTTCTTAAGTTATTGGGTAAACTTTTGAAGTCAAAGTCCCTGTGACCTTGACCTTTGACCCAGTGACCTGAAAATCAATAGGGGTCATTCTACTAATCATGAATAACCCCATGCCAAATATGAACACTGTGGGTCAAAGGAATCTTTAGTTATTGGGTGGACAAGCTTTTTTTACTCAAGGCCCCTGTGACCTTGACCTTGACCCAGTAACCTCAAAATCAATAGGGATCATCTATTAGTCATGACTAACCTCCATGCCAAATATGAACACTGTGGGTCAAAGGAATCTAAAGTCATTGGGCGAACAAGCTTTTCTAAGTCAAGGCCCCTGTGACCTTGACCTTTGACCCAGCAACCTCAAAATCAGTAGGGGTCATCTACTAATCATGACTTAACTCCATGCCAAATATGAAACTATGGGTCAAAGGAATCTTAAGTTATTGGCGGACAAGCTTTTTTTAGTCAAGGCCCTGTGACCTTGACCTTTGACCCAGCAACCTCAAAAATCAATAGGGGTCATCTAATAGTCATGACTAACCTCCATGCCAAATATAAAGACTGTGGGTCAAAGGAATCCTAAGTAATTTGGCGGACAACGAAAAAACTGACGGATGTCCGGACAGACGAGCTGATTCCAGTATACCCCCAAACAATTTCGTTGTGCGGGGGGATAACTATATCAATGTCAATGTTTTCTGTTGATTAATAATCGATATATATTTGAACAAAAGCCACCGCAGGGAGTGGGCAACCCTTGACTTTTTACTTTTTTCTAAAGCAAACAAAAGAAATGTTTGAACAATCTTAATGTTTTCCTTTTTATAAATTTAAATCGTCTGTCTTGTCACATTAGTTTTGTCAAAGTATGAATCCTTTCAATATATATCGGCATGTGTATTACAGAAGAAAGAAAAAAGAAAAAGATATAAATGTATGTGTATATAAAAATATATATACAAATATATATTTACGCATGGCCATTTATGGAACAAATCTGTGAAAATTCAATAATTTCACCTTCAAGGTCAAGGTCATAAAAGAGCCAAGGTCAATTTGAGTTTGATAAACAGGAAGGTCTTGTCCTTAAAAATGTTCTGTTATAATATGAAGTCAATCCATTCAATAATAGCAAAGTTACAGCCAGTTACAGCCAAAAAAATGAAAATTTCAATAATTTGACCTTTCAAAGTCAAGGTCATTCATGAGTGAAGGTCAAGATCTGTCTGGTTATTTCAAAGGGCTTATTCCTTGAAGATTATTATGTTTAAGTTTGAAGACAATCCATTCTAAAATAACAAAGTTACAGCCAATAATAGCCAATAAAATGAAAATTTGAATAATTTGACCTTCAAAGTCAAGGTCATTTATGAGTGAAGGTCAAGGTCTGTCTAATTATTTTAAAAGGGCTATCCTTGAAGATTATTATAGTCAAGTTTGAAGACAATCTATTTCAAAATAACAAAGTTACAGTCAATAATAGCAAGAACAAGTAAAATATTTGGACTTTTGACCTTGAAGGTCAAGGTCATTTATGGATGGGGGTCAAGCGTTAGTGTGGTCTACTGAGAAGGCCATGTCCCACGGGTTGTTTGTGGCAAGTATGAAGACAATACACCAAAGAATTAAAAAGTTATGATCCAGGTACAAGTTTGCTGACGGCAACGGCATTGGCACCAGCAACGGCAACGCCGCCAGGACTTATAACAATACCTCTACTTTTTTTTCAAAAAAAAAAAAAGTCGAGCTAAACAAACAATTATTCTGACTAATGAATAAGATGTCTAGAAAATATAAAAAATTCATCCAAAACGTATATAATATAAACAGACCATTTCCCAATAACTGATTTTAAACTGTGAATTTCTGGTAATGAATAACAAAATATGAAACTAGAACTTGTCATAAAAACAAACGTCTCCCAAAACTATCTATGGTGACTCCTGCAAATTTTGATGGAAATCCTGCCAGCAGTTTAACCTGTGATAGCCAGGCAGGATTTTCCTATGTTTAGCACAACATGCCAGCAATATGCACAACTAGGGATGGTAATGATCGATCATGTGAAGTTTCATTGAAATTCCACCAACAGTTTCACCTGTGAAAGCAGAACAAGATTTTCTATTTATATCTCTAGCTCAAATTTTGTGCAGCGAAAACGAACATGCTGGTGCTATGAACAACTAAGGCTGGTACTGATAATTCTTGTGCTGTTTTCATTGAAAACCCACCCAAGATTTTTCTATTTAGAGCTCTGACGGCCATTTTGTGCAGCAAAGCGAAACATGCGGCGATATGCACAACTAGGATTGTACTGATATCACCAGCAGTTTGACCTGTAAGAATTTGGACACTATTTTTTAGCTCTGGTGGCCATTTTGTACAGCGAAGCCTGAACGTGCTACCGATGGTACGGATGGTTTTAATCACTTCGTTTTGGTTGATATCCCACCTGCAGTTTTACCTGTGCAAGCCAGAAAATATTTTTTTCTATTTTAGCTCTAGTGGTCTTTTTGTGAACAACAAGAGATGTACTGATCATTCCTTTGCAGTTTTGATTGAAATCCCACCAGTAGTTTGACCTGTGAAAGCCGTACAAAGATTTTTCTATTTGAAGCTCTGGGCCTTTTTATCCAGCAAAGCAGAAACATGCTAGAACATACAGATGGTTTTAATCACTCCTGTAAAGTTTGGTTGAAATTCCACCAGTAGTTTCACCCGTGAAGGCAGGACAAGATTTTTTCCATTTTTAGCTCTGGTGGCCATTTTGTGCAGCGAAGCGAAATGTGCTGGCCATGTGCATAACTAGCGGACAGTACTGATCACTCCTGAAAAGTTTTGGTTGAAATCCAACCAGTAGTTGAAGAGCTGAATAAATTTTTTTCTATTTTTAGCTCTGGCTGCCATTTTCTGCAGCGAAACGGAACATGCTGGTATATATGTGCACAACAAGAGATAGTGCTGATCACTTCTGTAAAGTTTGGTTGAAATCCTTACCAGTAGTTTGACCTGTGAAGCCTGGACAAGATTTTTCTATTTTTAGCTCTGGTGGCCATTTTGTGCAGCAAAGCGGAACATGCCTGTGAAGTGCAAAACTATTGGGATAGTACTGATCACTCTTGTAAAAATTTGGTTGAAATCCCACCAGTAGCTTACAATGTGAAGGCCTAACCAAGCTGAATGTGGATGTATGGTATTTAGGGTCATAATTTATATTTATGAACAACCATAAGATGATACGATGGTTGTCCAAAAAAATTCGTGCACTGCAGTTATTGTCGTAAGAGTTATTGATAGAAAAACAATAATTATATATCATTTGAAGGGGAGACATATCTCAAATAAGAAAACAAAAGAAAAAAACTTGTAACCAGCAATATTGTGAAAATGAATCGTCATTCAGTTACCTTGGTAACGTAATACTGGCGCACGATAAACTAGAACTGCCACTGTCATGGCGTGGAATACCCCCTTATTACCACTTTGTCAGAATCAACAGTGGCCATTTAGAGCTCAAGGACAACGTCCCTGCCAAATCTGAGGTTACAAAGCCAGTTGCTATGTATTCTACATGCTTCAAATGTGAAAATTGTCAAAATCAATAAACTGCGGACAGGGCATTCTTAAGCAATTGAGGGGAAAAGCTTTTTTTAGTCGACCTTTGACCCCAGTGACCCTCAAAATCAATAGGGGTCACCTTATAGTCATGATCAACCTCCATGCCAAATATGAAGACTGTGGGTCAAAGGAATATTAAGTTAATTGGGTGGACAATCTTTTTTGAAGTCAAAGTCCATGTGACCTTGATCTTTGACCCAGTGACCTTAAAATAAATAGGCGGTCACTACTAATCATGACTAACCACATGCCAAATATGAAGACTGTGGGTCAAAGGAATCTTAAGTTATTGAGCGGACAAGCTTTTTTAGTCAAGGCCCCTTTGACCTTGACCTTTGAACCAGTGTAATAACAAGAGGGCCATGATGGCCCTGAGGTCGCTCACCTGTATATAGGCCCCCCCCCAACGTTGCAGGGCCAATTTAAACCCAAAGGCTTTTATTTGCACAAACTCGGTAGTAAGCACCCATAAGAAGATGTTTCATGCTAAACATCTAAGCTCTAGCTCATTGGGCTTTATTGAAAGAAGATTTTTTTAAAGTTTTTTACTAATACACATATAGTTAAAAACAAAGACACCCTGGGGCCGGGCCAGTTTTTTGACCCCAGGGCTTTTTTTTGAACAAACTTTGTAGGACACTTACTAGAAGATGTTTCATGCTTAATATCTAAACTCTAGCTATTTGGGTTTTTCAAAGAAGATTTTTAAGTTTTGCTATACACATATAAAGAAAATCAATGACCCCCGGGGCGGGGCCAATTTTCACCCCAGGTCTTTTTATTTGAACAAACTTTGTAGACACTCACTAAAGATGTTTCATGCTTAATATCTTAACTCTAGCTATTTGGGTTTTTTCAAAGAAGATTTTTTTAAGTTTTTGCCTATACACATATAAGGAAAATCAATGACCCCCGGGGCGGTGCCCAATTTTGACCCCAGGGCTTTTATTTGAACAAACTTGGTAGACACCCCTATTAGAACATGTTTGATGCTAAATATCTTAGCCATAGCTCTTTGAGTTCTTTAAAAGAAGACTTTTTAAGTTTTTACTATATGCATATAGGGAAAATCAATGATCCCCGGGGCGGGGCCAATTTTGACCCCAGGGCTTTTTATTTGAACAAACTTGGTAGACACTTATTAGAACATGTTTCATGCTAAATATCTTAGCTTTAACTCTTTTGGTTCTTTAAAAGAAGATTTTTTAAGTTTTTTACTATATGCATATAGGGAAAATCAATGACCCCCTGGGGTGGGCCAATTTTGACCCCAGGGCTTTTATTTGAACAAACTTGGTAAGACACCTATTAGAACATGTTTGATGCTCAATATCTTAGCCATAGCTCTTTTGAGTTCTTTAAAAGAAGATTTTTTAAGTTTTTTACTATATTGCAATAGGGAAAATCAATGACCCCCCGGGCGGGGCCCAATTTTGACCCCAGGGCTTTTATTTGAACAAATTTTAGAAACCCCATTAGAAATGTTTCATGCTAAAATATCTTAGCTCTAGCTCTTTTGGTTCTTTAAAAGAAGATTTTTAAGTTTTTTACTATATGCATATAGGGAAAATCAATGGACCCCCTGGGGCGGGCCATTTTGACCCCAGGCTTTTATTTGAAACAAACTTGGTAGACACCTATATAACATGTTTCATGCTAAATATCTTAGCTGTAGCTCTTTTGGTTCTTTTAAAAGAAGATTTTTTAAGTTTTTACTATATGTATATAGGGAAAAATCAATGACCCCCCGGGCAGGGCCAATTTTGACCCCAGGCTTTTATTTGAACAAACTTGGTAGAGACACTCACTAGAAGATGTTTCATACCAAATATCTAAGCTCTAGTCTCTTATGGTTTTTAAAGAAGATATTTAAAGTTTTTTCTTTCGGTTGCCATTGTGGCAACCAAGTTCTGCATGGAAAAATTTAAACATTCTTTGAACAATTTTTAAAGGTGACCACCAAAGGAACATTCCTGTGAAGATTTGGATGAAATTGCTTAGTGGTTTATGAGGAAGATTGTCATTTAAAAGTAAAAGTTTACGGACGGACGACGGGCAAAGACGGCACGACGGACGGACGCCGCACGAAAAAGCGATCACAAAAAGCTCACCCTGTCACTGCTATTGTGACAGGTGAGCTTTCCTAAAAACTAAATAGGGGTCATCTACTTTATCATGGAGCTTACCTCCATTGCCAAATATGAAACTGCTAGTCAACCGGTTTCTTAAGTTATTGGGGCGAAAAACTATTAAAGTCAAATCCCCGGCCCTTTGCCCTTTGACCATTTGACCCAAAATAAAAAGTCATTTAAAAATCATACTAACCTCATCCCAATATAAGACTGGGGGTCAAAAGAATTTTAATTTATTGGCAGAAAATTTTTTATATCAAGGCCCCCGTGCCCTTTGACCTTTGCCCAGTCAACAAAAAAAATGGGGGTTATCTACTCGTCATGCAAACCCCATAAATAAAAGACGGGGGATAAAAAGGTTTTTTAAATTTTTATGGGCGGCAAAAATTTTTTAAAGTCAAACCCCCTTTTGACCTTGACCTTTGCCCGGGGTGACCTCAAAATCAATAGGGCATCTACTAACATGACAACCCCATCAAAATATAAGACTTTTGGCCCAAGGAACTTAAGTTTTTGGGGCGGACAATTTTTTGAAGTCAAGGCCCCGGAAACCTTTGCCCTGGTGAAAAAATCAATAGGGTGATCACTCATCATGACAAACCCCTCCATGCCAAAATTGAAGATTTGGGGGGTCCAAGGTTTTAAGTTATTGGGGAAAAAGCTTTTTGAGTAAAGGCCCTGTGATTTGCCCTTTGATGGTGATCTAAAAATCAATAAGGGTCATTCTTTTCATGACTAACCTCCACCAAATATGAAGACTGTGGGTAAAAGGAACTAAGTTTTTTGGGCGGACTGCTTTTGAAGTAAAGGGTCCCGTGACCTTGCCCTTTTTGCCCTGGAAACCCTCAAAATAAATGGGGGTCACTAATAGTCATGACTAACCTCCACCCAAAAAATTTGGGCTTTGGGGGGACAAGAAAAAACCGCGGATGCAGGGGGCCCAGAGGGCCGGAGGGGAAAAGCTTTCCATAACCCCCCTTACAACTTTTTTGTGGGGTATAAAAAATTTGGGTTAGTTATTTTTTTAAAGGCATCACGTATTCTTTAAACACAAATATTAACGTTAAAAATTCAGGAAAAGCATGTGTAGGGTATTCTTGAGTATTCCAAAGTCACTAGAAAATATGACTCATTTCCCCTATTTATCAGTTTTAAACAAAAATTTGTTGTGGTCGTCCAAAACTTAATTATTGGGAAAAGTCATTTGCTAAACATCGGAAATATGGGCGACATTACATTTATTTTAAAAATTTGGGAAAACAAACAGATACCTCAAAGAACTTTAAAAGGCAAGCGGGGGAAATTCATGTAGGGGAAGGCTGGCTTTTTAAAAAGGGACAAAAAACTCTGTACTTTTTGAAGAGAGAGAGAGAGCGGTAGACAATGACAAAACCGTCAGGGAAAACTCCCTTCATAAATGCCGGCGCATATGACGAGGGTTGTCCAAATATTCCGCACTGGTGGAAAATGTTACATTTCGTAGCATAAAAAACAAAAAAACACCAATACTTTGCATCAGTCATTTCCCT